>NC_134267.1:152134724-152313812 GCF_031893055.1 Leptodactylus fuscus
CTCGGGAGACCCTCACTACAACACATTTGATGGTGCGGTTCATCATTACATGGGAAATTGCAGCTATACACTCACAAAACTATGCAATGAATCATCCAGCGAATTCCCATACTTCCATGTCTACACCACCAATGAACACAGAGGATCCAACACTAAAGTGTCTTATGTGCAGTCAGTTCATGTGGAGGTCTACAATACTAATTTTACGTTCCTGAAGAACAAAAAGTTAAATGTAAGTTTCCCCTAAAACACATAGTTGGTGTATTGTATGGTACAGTAATTGTCTGCAATGTTACTATTGAAAAACAGATGTAAATATGGCCTGGTAAATAGTATAACCCTGAGAATCATACAAGGGAATGTGAACATGGCTCAATTTGGAGCTGAATTTGAGACAGATTCTGACACGATTGAAAGAATTAACGTAAATAGCGGGGTTTATGAAGACTGGTGTAATGGCATAGTAGATCTGCTCTATAGTATTTGTACTTATTATAAGAGACTCTAGTACATTTACAAACAGATTGTCAAGTATTGCTTTATGATACCATCAACATAATCCACAAAGATACCTGGAATAATATAAAACTCTTATACTGCTTGCAGACTAGAGCAAACTAATATAAAGCAAACATTACTATATATGGAAAGTAAATACACAGACTGGTCTGTGTTAAGGGGAGTCCAGATTGCATTGCCTAATACCTGATTCAGTCATTTTCCAGTTGAATTTACTGTGCTGAATATGTTTTACTAGGTCAATGGAAAGAGAACGAATGTTCCAACTCCTCCAGACAGTAGAATCCGAGTCCATATCAGTGGCAATTACTTAATTCTGGAGACAGACTTTGGACTGCTGGTGAAGTTTGATGGTAACCATTACACTGATGTTTCTCTGCCCTCAACATTCAAGGGTCATGTATGTGGACTGTGTGGTAAGTCATAAATTTGTACCCACTTATAATGTAAGGTGTTTGAAGGAAACTACCATCATCCGATGTATAACTTTCAATATGGCTTCCTTACAGGAAACTACAATGGCAATGCAGCAGATGACGATTTAAAGCCTGATGGCAGTAAAGCATTAAGCACAAGCGACCTTGGAGATAGTTGGCTGGTTGATGACAATAATAATGTGTAAGTGGCAGAAAGGTTGTACTGGGTTTCGATTGTTTAATGTGATTGAAGAAAAAAATGAATTGAGCTTTTTCAGTGATTTATCTTTAATATTAATAAAAAATAATTTTGCAGATAAGATATTCTAATATCTTATAAGTCCATCTCCAGGTCATACACAACCCCGAGCTCTGAGATATTTGGAAGATGGCAGGGTAATATTATACATATTTGGTAGTCCTGGCTCAGCTAACAATTCTTGCAAGAGGTGGAATCTCTATGCCCTTAAAGCCGGGGATAGAGTATTTGTAAAGTGGATGGGATTCATGCGAATCCCATCCCCACATTGCGGAAAAAATTGCTGTGCGGACACGCTGCGATTTCCAAAACCGTTGTGGTTTTGAAAATCGCAGCATATGAATTATATCTCCGGAAACACCGGTGGCTTCCCCATAGATATAATTGTAACAGAAAGTCCACGGAGGAAAACTCCATGAACTTTCTGTTCAAAGTGCTGTGGGAAGAACCACAATGCGTTCACACCGCGGTTGTTCCTGCAGCGCTTTAGCACTGTGTTTACGGCCCGTGGGCCTTTAGCCTTAAATGGGGAAAAAAAATACGCTCTTCCACTATACTCATATGGTAATCTAACCCTCCCTAAATTTCTTATTAACAAACAGGCGGCTGGGAGAAGAAAGGTAGACATGACTTTTAATAGACTAGCATCCTTGGTTGGATTTCATTGCTGGGAACACTTAACCAGAGAGTATATTGTTTACTTTTTCATTTACCATATTATATAATTTAATGTGCCTGTATTACTATCTCACTGTGTCTTATATCTCATTTTTTACAATTTTCCCATATTTATGGAGTCACTTCCACAAAGCATATTTTATATGCTGATACACATCCAGTATAAGCTGCATTCAGATGAGTAAGGTGCAAAATGGCCAGGACATCCGTTTTTTAAACCTACAGATAACCCTTTGATAAATTGTTTATACCACATGTATAATGTATTTTCTTTACTGGTGTGTAGGTGTGGTAGTCAGGACCTTGAAGTCTGTGATCCAAACCTTGAAGCAGAGTACAAAAAAGATACAGTCTGTGGCATTATAACCGATACATCAGGTATTGTAACACATACAACATATATAATGTAATTTATATGACTACATACTGTACTGATATGTTTTATCAACAACTAATCTAACATTCTGGCATAAAAAAATCATGTATAGTTGTTCCCAACAATTACGTGAACATCTAGGTTAATGATCCCAATTTATAGAGACTGATTGTGTTATTCTATTGAATAGGAATCTTCAAGGACTGTCATGCTATTGTGAACCCTGATCATTTCTTTGAGAACTGTGTACTGGACATGTGTTTCACTGATGGCGAGTCCAATGCCTTATGCTATGCTGTTCAGGCGTATGCTCAACAGTGTATGAATGCTGGAGTGTGCATTGAATGGAGATCGGACACCTTCTGCCGTGAGTATTACCCTATCCTCCACATGTAATTCTTATCAATGGGAATGCAGCTAAGGCCCTGTTCACATCTGAGGATCTATTGCAGATTCCATTATACTTTACCACCAAATATCACCTATTAAAATGGTGTATACCACCCAGGGTTATAGACCTTATTCTTAGTCATTGAGATTTGTTGCACACTGGTAGTATGAGTATACATTAAATGACAGATGAACATAAGCCACAATCAATATATATTTAAGATAGATTGATATTGCTATAATATTAAATATAACATCAGTAAACTCATTACTAATGGTTATGTTTCTACTCGTCTAATATTTATCTCATATTACATTCAATATTTTCCAGCAATTTCTTGTCCTGCAAGAAGCTATTATAAGAGCTGTGGTAATTCATGTCCCACCACATGCAGCTCTGTGGAAGAAGCGTCATGCATGGCAAAGTCAGTGGAAGGTTGTTTCTGTAATGACTCTTACGTCCTGAGCGGAGACAGATGTGTTCCTCAGAGTGAATGTGGCTGTACTGATGAGAACAACAACTATTATCAGGTATATTATATACTCGATATTATAAAATCAATACTATTATTTCAGTACTTATTGCATGCTCCATCATGACCTATTTCATATGTTATCTTCAGCTTGGGGAAAGTTGGTTCACCCATGAGAATTGCACACAGCGCTGCACATGCAATAACAATAACAGCATCACTTGTGAGACCTGGCAGTGCGGAGAGCGGGAAAAATGCCAGCGGCAGGATGGGCTGTTGGGATGTCATTCTTCTGGTTTGTATTTTACTGACACTACATTATTTAGTAAATTAGATTGTATCTGTGTATCAAAACAAATCTAACACATATATACGTGCAGAATATGTAAAACATTGATAGGCACAGCCTTATATCAGTATATAGCACATAATATTATAAAGTATTACCGTATATTTATTTTATAAATATTTTACCATAAGTAGTTAGAGGTAAAGGTGCAAGGTTGGAAATTAGGTATAAAAGTTTCATATATGTGACCCAGATGCTATTCAGTTTTGCATTGTCATCAATGTGCAGATATACTTATAAATATTATCATGCCAATAATACACTCATGAATGTCATGGATATACATCTCCATATGTACACTTATGGCCAGAAACTATATGGAGAAATATGTAATAAAGCAGATAAGATCTGCAGATAATGTAATGCAATAGATATGTCAGTGACCTAGTTATTAATAATGACGCTGTGTGCACTTTGATACAGGTGTTGCAGCTTGCCGCGTCTTTGGAGATCCTCACTTCTACACATTTGATAAAGTGATGCACAGTTTCATGGGCACATGTACTTATGTTCTGGTGGATGTCTGTGATAAGAGCAATGTCATCCCCGTCACCATCAAAGGAAAAACAGAGGACCGTGGTCAAAAGGCAGCAACATACCTGAAAGAAGTTTATATCGATATTTACAATTTACGTATCACCTTGCAGAAGGACAGGAGAACTCTTGTAAGATTCTCATCTATATACTAATTAGTAAATTTGTTTCATATTTGTAATAGTCTATCTATCTATCTATCTATCTATCTATCATCTATCTATCTATCTATCTATCTATCTATCTATCTATCTATCATCTATCCATCTATCTATCTATCTATCTATCTATCTATCTATCTATTATCTATCTATCTATCTATCTATCATCTATCTATCTATCTATCTATCTATCGAACATTCCAAGAACAAAAGCAACTTTGGAATCCACTCTGTGAAGCCATTATTGTCCCCATTAACGAAACATAAAATGTTAATGACAATGACATGATTGAACCTAATGAGCTTTTTGTTATGAACAGGTGGATAACACACGCATCCAAACACCATGGTCTGGAAATCTGAATGGTGTCACCATTGGAAATGTTGGTCTCTACACTGTGGTGACCACAAACTTTGGAATGATTGTGAAGTTTGATGGAGATCATTACCTGGAGGTTATTCTCCCTGAGGCTTACTTTGGCAAGGTCAGCTCTATTAGTTTTAGAATTCTAAACTATTACAATTAACAAATTTATGTTGACACCATGTAATAAATCCTTCCTTTCTTTAACATAACAGGTTTGTGGTATGTGCGGTAATTTTAATGGCTTAGTCAATGATGAGTTACTTATGCCAAATGGAGTTCAAGCACCCAGTGTTATACAATTTGGAAATAGCTGGAAATCAGAGGAAGACAGCGACAAAAAGTAAGTACCACACTAAGATTGTTATCTAGGGGTTGTTTATTGTGTGTATAGATTTAACCACAATCTAACAAACATGAGCATATCAGTAAGTGGGTGATTTCCACATTCCATCAGTATTACTGTATCTTCTGGCAAATCTCTATACAATTTTCAGAGAAGATCAAGTCATAATTTAGTATTACACTTTATATATTTTATTGTATTAATTGCAAAATTTTGATAAAAGTAGAAATAAATAATAAAAAACTTGATTCCTTCTCTTGCAGCTGCAAGGATGATACACGGGATGATCTGGAGCCGCCATGCACAAATGGTAGAAGACCAGTAATTCAGAGCCAGTGTGATATTCTCCTGACAGATACATTCAAAGCATGCCATAACCTGGTTAATCCAGACCTGTTTATCCAGACCTGTGTATATGACATGTGCAGATATAACGGCATGATATCAACCCTTTGTGCTATCGTCCAAACCTATGTTGATGCCTGTAGGACTCAAGGAGTAAACATTAAATGGAGGAATCCATCTTTCTGTCGTATGTATTCAATTGTTCATATAAATTCTACAATATACAATATATGCAATGTAATTTTTTTTTCATTACTGCTAAAAACGGCAGTTTTTACACAACATAAATATGGGAAGGACCGTATAATATAGTGAGAGATGACAATTTGTTGCATTAAAGGAACACTAAACCCAGGAAATCTTCCAGTTTTTCTGCCATTAGTTTTTCCCTTAGTTCTAGTTTGTCTCATATTACAGTGAAAACTGCAAAATATATAAATTAATCTTCTCTGTGTGCCCTAGGAGCTTAGCCATGTCTCCCCTTCTCATCTTCACAGTCATGTGACTGACAGTGGCAGCTACAGGAGCTAAAGCCCACCCAACATTAACAGTCCCTGTCCAAAGTTGGAGCAACCCAGCAGGAGATTAACATGTCTGCAGTATAAAATAACAGAAAAGGCAGCAGTTCAGTGAAAGCTAGCTTCATCTTATTCCCATCGCAGTGTCAAAGTTGTGTTTTCTCTGCAGTGGTGCCGTTTTCTTTTTTTTTTTTAAATATTGCTGACCCCATTGAATCTGGGGGTCAGTAAAACCAATGCATTTTACAATACCTGCAAAACACAGGGGATTCTAGCTAATCCCATTCACACATTGCAGAAAAATATCTACAGCAGAAATGCTTCAAATTCAAAAAGCAATGCATTTTTGTAAATCTCAGCATATCAATTATACCTGTGGAAATGCTGGCGTTTTCCCTATAGGTATAATAGGGACAGAAAGTCTGCAGAGGAAAATTCTGTTTCTACCACGATCTTTTCCACAGCGTTTTTTTTTTTCCAGCGATTCATTGTGTGGGGTCTTAGGGTGCATGCACACTACGTAACGCCGGGCGTGTATGAGAGCCGTACACGCCGACATTACAGCGGGGCTGCCGAACACTTCCCATTCACTTCAATGGGAGCGCTCGTAAACGCCGCTGTTACGAGCGCTCCCATTGAAGTGAATGGGAAGTGTTCGGCAGTCTGCCGTAATGCCGGCGTGTACGGCTCTCATACACGCCCGGCGTTACTCAGTGTGCATGCACCCTTAGCCTTATATATTTATCTCTGCTGTTTTACTTTGCTGAAATTTGCTCTTTGAAGGACTCTATAAGACTGTTTGTGCCAAGATCATGAAGAATATTCTTCAGACTAACAATAGTCAGAGCTAGAATATTTCTTCATACTTTTAGTTTTTATTTCTGAGTTTAGTGTTCATTCAAACAAACTTAGCACTGCTGCATCTGTCCATGGTCATGTGATGTACTCACAGAAAAGTGATCAGATATCTACCTAGTAATGAGCTGTGTACCTGTGTGCTCATCACATGACCATGGACTGTATATCGCATGAACATGGACTGTATATCACATGACCATTGACTGTGTATCGCATGACCATGGACTGTATATCGCATGACCATGGACTGTCTATCACATGACCATGGAATGTATATTGCATGACCATGGACTGTCTATCACATGACCATGGAATGTATATCACATGACCATGGACTGTATATCGCATGACCATGGAATGTATATCACATGACCATGGACTGTATATAGCATGACCATGGACTGTATATCGCACGACCATGGACTGTATGTCACATGACCATGGACTGATATTTATCCACTGGCGCTGAAGAAAGAATAACAGCAAGCAGAAAACCATGAAGAATTGATACAGAAAGAATATTGGAAAACTGTAGAACTTTCCATTATACAAACAATATCATTTATTTACTGACACTGGACAACCCTTTTCAGCATAAAAGCCACTTTGGCCATTTAGACTTGTGTTTTAATGCAGAACTGTACCATTCTGCAACTTATGCATATAGATGTAATAATGTGTAGGATAACATTAATGGATATGCTATTAAGTTATGTATTTCTCTTTTGCAGCTTTGGCATGTCCTAAAAACAGTCACTATACAGACTGTACATCTCTATGCCCACCTACCTGCACCAACATCTATGCTCCAGATCTCTGTGACAAACCGACAACATGTCTAGAAGGCTGTGTCTGCAATGACGGCTATGTACTTAGCGGTGACCAGTGTGTTCCACTTAAATCTTGTGGCTGCAGGGATTCCAAAGATAACTACTACAATGTATGTCATAGGCATAAAGAAACTGATTTGGTATTTTACTTAAAAATCATCCTGCATCCTTTGTGCAGTTTATATACAGATGTAGCAAAGTTTAACTTGACACTCACTATTCAGAAAGTTATCATGTTGCAGAAAATCATGTTAAACATTGCTATATCTGTATACTCTAATGAATTCAAAACTTCTCATAGATTTGGGCCTACTCAGAAGTATATACTCTACTAAGAGGTGTTTCAGTACAGCCCGGCCTATTAGATGTCTTGTCTACTTCTGTTACCAGTCTACAAACAAATGTATTAGAGTCTGCAGACTGCATTTATTTCCAGTCTACTGACTTCCCTAAGCAGCAGAACATAATGTGTCGATAGATTCCCAATCATTCCCAGCCCTGCATTACATCTGAATTACTCCAACAATAAACAGGAACAATTCTGATTTAAAAATAAAAAAAAGTTCCTTATTGTTTTGAAGGCAGAACTTCATGTTAATCCTCCTAAATGTCCCATTGTGGTGAAGCTATGTACCCTTGTGCTAATTTTCTAAAATATCCATGATCATAGTTATTTTTGTGCAGTGAGTAGGATTATATTAAATGTTCACAATATAGAGAGCAGATGGAGATGACACTTGGCAGATTTGATGGACTTTACTGTTACTGATGTTACTGATTTGAGTCTATGTATACTATGTAATGCAGAGCAGTATAACTCTGGCCACGAGGACAATACTCTATTCCTTGTATTTTAAGGAAAAACTGTTAGTAAAAGTCTTATGTACAAACATGATACACCTCTCTACAAGAGCAATTCTTTATGCTGTCCCTTACACCATATAAATTGATGGAGTTTTTTTTTAAAGTATTTTTTATTACATTTTACAGTAAAAATAAATTGGTTGAGTTTTTATGGTGCAGTGGTGCTCTTACATATTAATATCACAAAATATGGAAGACAGTAACTGCAGCAGTAACGTGTCACATAAGTAGTTTGTACCTGTACAGTACAGTAACAATCCCAGTTAATAAAGCCAAGTGTAAATGGTATGCAATGTTCAATGGAAAACAGTAGCTATAACAGTTATATTACATGAGATGTATCTCACCCTTTTCTAGATCGATGAGAGCTGGGTTACGTCACACTGCACGCAGAAATGTCAGTGCAAGAAGGGCAATGAAATCAAATGCAAGGCATTCAGCTGTCCTCATGGAGTCTGCAGTGTGAACAAAAATGGCCATTACAATTGTAAACCCACAGGTAAAGTAATAAATCACATTGTGTCTTTCATCAAATTATTCCTTAGTTATTTCTCTAATTCCTGCTAATCCGGTATGTCAGTAAGGAACAGGACTTATTTTTAATGTCACTCTTTTCCTATCGATCCCTTCTCTACACTTCTTGTAGGTGTAGTAATGAACAAAAAAACATGAAAATTGCTACTATATTCTGTGTTTGGAATAAAACTTCGAGCTATATGGGTATGCCTGTATAATTCATGACTTCATATTAACAGATAAAAATAGGTTTCATCTCCTGGTAGTGTTCACATTACACATTAAAATCTAAAAACTATAGGGCAGATTTACAAGTCTTAATGCAGCCAAATTAGTCCAGTGGAACCCAAGATCTTGGTCCCATCATGCTGTGAACCACATTTATTGAATGTTTAATGTTCCACCATGGCTTGCTGGAAAGGGGGTTGCATCACAATTGTCTAAATATATGCCAGATGTATCATCCAACATCAGTCACTATGATACATTTCTCACATCCAGTCTGTTAAAATGTAAGTCCTTATTAATAAATCTGCACCATTGCTTTTTTTACCCTCTTCTCCATCTTACTTTGGGCAAACATGAGCATTGGCCTTTTTTACATCTTTTAATTTTCTAACATGTGGCTTATGGAGATGAATGTACAAATACCCAATGGCTCCTTAGTAGACCACCCTTTTTCTGGCTGCTATAGTACATTCCATTAAACCTTTATGGTACATACATGCTACCTCTGTATACATATGGTTAATTAGAGACACTATATATTTTCTATAGCCATAGATAGTGTATCCTTTTATTCCGTAAACATGATATAATATCATCTCTGTTTGCATTTGTTTTAGGTTTCTCCAAGTGCACTGTTGCTGGTGATCCACATTACCATACATTTGATGGGCTCTCCCATCACTTCCAGGGAAAGCATACCTACCAGATAACAAGAACATCCTCTTCTCTGCCGGATTACATGGAACCATTTAAAATCGAAGGCAAAAATGAAGCCATGTTTCCCTTTAGTAAATTCAGTATGCTCAGGGAGCTGCAAATCGAAGTTTACAACCACATTATATCATTCAGACAAAACAAGATAGTAGTGGTAAGTCTTAGAGAAAGTCTTTGTATAGAATTGCACCTACAGATCATATTTACCTGCGTTTATTAACTCAACTTTTTATCACCAGTTGAATGGTGTGAGAACAGTGCCCCCTATACGTCCACATGAAGGAATACACATTTATCAGAGACCAACAAGAATCCACCTGGAGACTGACTTTGGACTTTCTGTCAGTTTTGATGGCAGAGAAAATGCAGGTAAATGTTTGACTAAGGGTAACCATAGAAAGAATTGCAATGTGAGCTATCTCATGCATTATGCTCATGTTGTCCTTGGTTTTACCAGCAGTTATTAATAGTCGTGAGCTCATGAACCCTGGAGCAAACACAGTTTAGGACCTCTCCTCAACTTCTCCATACAACCCATAGCCACCATCCATCAATATTTTAGCATCAGTTACATTTCCTTATATTCAATATGAAGACTTATTCAGAACACGTCTCTGCACACAAGTTTCCCATGATTCCCATCCCCTGTCCGCGCCTCTACACTGTCCCCTTTTGAGCCACAGCCTCCTTACACTGAATCTCTCCTTGACTATATATATGATGACCAACTTCTATTTTTGTTAAAAGGTTAATTTTCTCTTTTGTGACAGTGAAATTCTGCGTTTCATAAATTTTCTTCTCCTGTCTCACCTCAGTTCACCAGAGGGCAGGAGTATATTTATGATGCAGACTGACATTTATCATAGGGATTTGTCATGAAAGGAAATTGGAATGGACCTCACAGACGTCTAGTCAGCCTTAGTGTGATGAGGGTTGTCTGTGGGTCCCCTTAGTTTATAGGTCCGTCACATCTGCGACTACTGAAACCATTATAATTATGCCATTGGAATTGAGTGTCAATGTTTTTGATAGATTTTAAAGTCAATTATATTTTTTGTAATAGTTTGTAACCACATTATCATTAAATGCCAAAAAATTGTTCAAAATATGGATGCGACTTATTATACAGTGTTCTCAACGTTCCTATTATTTATCATTTGATCTTTTGATTTATAACAGAAATTATTGTGCCTAATACCTACAAGGAAGTACTCGAGGGACTTTGTGGCAATTTTGACGGGAGAATCAACAATGATTTTACCAGTCCCGATGGAAGAATTCTGGGTGATGTAGAAACATTTGGTGAAAGTTGGAATATGAAAAAACTTAAGTCAGTCTCAAGATTCAGGTAAGCCATAATGATATTGTACAGGTGTTCCATAAGAATCCAGAATGCTGGATATTTTCTAAGTATTTTTATTACATTGCACATTACGTAGCTTGAATACAATATCGTCTAATTCATCAGTATTTCTTCCAGACGTGACACTTTGGTAGCACTGCAACAAGATGAAGATATAATATTAGACACAGGAGACAATTTTGCCTGCTCTGCTTCTGGCCTCGCATTTGTGAACAGTTCTTCATTCTGTGGAGTTATGAGAGATCCCAATGGCCCATTTAAAGACTGCATCCCATACGTCTCCCCAGAAGACTTCATTGTGTAAGTACTCTCTGCAATATTTTCAAGCATGTAATACCTAATTAATATCCAAGCAATTCCACTGAGATACACATTGGATGTAAATTTATAAACCCAATAGGTATCATTCACTACTCAACTGGTGTCTATCTTATTGAAACCATCTATAGTGTACTGTGAATCTGTTCCATGGATAAACAATGAGTATATGTGTTTAGTTGTATAGTATATTTCTTTTCTGTATTGCTATTTTATTAGTATTATATATTACTATGGGTTACTTATTGGCTGCCTGGTTATTATTTTTAAAGGGACTGTATATTTGACACATGTGCTGAGTTCCAAAGCAGGGAATTACTCTGCAACAGTCTAGAACAATATGCACTTGCCTGCCAGCAAAATGAATCTATAGTTGATGGATGGAGACAAAGCACTGGTTGCGGTAAGTAATTGAACATTAAAAAGCCTTGGTAGTCTTTTACAAGCTATATTGTTACTAAGCTGAGAGCTGACATGGTCTTATTTTAATTCATTTTCCAACAGCAATATCTTGTAGCAGCAATAGTTTCTATACAAACCGCATGAGCGCCTGTCCAGCATCCTGCAGCAACTTGGCATCTGAGTCTGACTGTGAGGCCCCTGTCTGTGAAGGATGCCAGTGTGAACCAGGCTATGTTCTTAGTGGTTATGACTGTGTACCATATAATGCGTGTGGATGCTCCTTCCTTGACAAGTACTACAAGGTATGTTCATATGACACAGAAGATCTGTTATTCACAAGTGAATAGGATTGATTCTGTACCATATACATGAACTTTTACAAACCTCATAGATCTATATCGACCAACCTCACTGATGTTTAGTCAATCATCTAATGTTGCTGTTGGCTGTACATATGAGATTACTAGTGGCCAAGCTATCATTTGACCCACAGATATCTCGCTCAAACCCCCTATACAGTTGCATGCTCCGTAATGAAGTATGAAATGGATGCTAGGTTTTCTGACTTTCATTGTTCATATTTTTTAGCTCTTGTCTGTCTTTTCTTTGGAGTCTCCAACTTTGTGGGTTGCGATAAACTTGCCAAGATCATTTGTTGAAAAAATGAAAGTGAAGCAATGCAATACTATTGAAAGCATAAACATATATTAGAATCTAAATTTGGTATCTGCTCTGTTTCCAGAAAGGAGAAACCTTCATTACAGATGACTGCTCACAGAACTGTACTTGCACAGAAACCTCATTTGTAATTTGTAATAGTATACAGTGTAAGCCCGAGGAGGAATGTACTACTGCTAACCAGATCCGAGGATGTTATATCCGTAAGTAGCTTTTCTTTAAGAAAACAAAATGCAATGACATTGTATATAATATTTTATATGAATTAATGAGAGAATACAGTCCTATGAAAAAGTTTGGGCACCCCTATTAATCTTAATCATTTTTAGTTCTAAATATTTTGGTGTTTATAACAGCCATTTCAGTTTGATATATCTAATAACTGATGGACACAGTAATATTTCAGGATTGAAATGAGGTTTATTGTACTAACAGAAAATGTGCAATATGCATTAAACCAAAATTTGACCGGTGCAAAAGTATGCGCACCTCAACAGAAAAGTGACATTAATATTTAGTAGATCCTCCTTTTGCAAAGATAACAGCCTCTAGTCGCTTCCTGTAGCTTTTAATCAGTTCCTGGATCCTGGATAAAGGTATTTTGGACAAACAATTCAAGTTCAGTTAAGTTAGATGGTCGCCGAGCATGGACAGCCCGCTTCAAATCATCCCACAGATGTTCAATGATATTCAGGTCTGGGGACTGGGATGGCCATTCCAGAACATTGTAATTGTTCCTCTGCATGAATGCCTGAGGATTTGGAGCGGTGTTTTGGATCATTGTCTTGCTGAAATATCCATCCCCGGCGTAACTTCAACTTCGTCACTGATTCTTGAACATTATTCTCAAGAATCTGCTGATACTGAGTGGAATCCATGCGACCCTCAACTTTAACAAGATTCCCGATGCCGGCATTGGCCACACAGCCCCAAAGCATGATGGAACCTCCACCAAATTTTACAGTGGGTAGCATGTGTTTTTCTTGGAATGCTGTTTCTTTTTGGACGCCATGCATAACGCCTTTTTTTATAACCAAACAACTCAATTTTTGTTTCCAAAATGAAGCTGCCTTGTCCAAATGTGCTTTTTCATACCTCAGGCAACTCTATTTGTGGCGTACGTGCAGAAACAGCTTCTTTCTCATCACTCTCCCATACAGCTTCTATTTGTGCAAAGTGCGCTGTATAGTTGACCGATGCACAGTGACACCATCTGCAGCAAGATGATGCTGCAGCTCTTTCGAGGTGGTCTGTGGATTGTCCTTGACTGTTCTCACCATTCTTCTTCTCTGCCTTTCTGATATTTTTCTTGGCCTGCCACTTCTGGGCTTAACAAGAACTGTCCCTGTGGTCTTCCATTTCCTTACTATGTTCCTCACAGTGGAAACTGACAGGTTAAATCTCTGAGACAACTTTTTGTATCCTTCCCCTGAACAACTATGTTGAACAATCTTTGTTTTCAGATCATTTGAGAGTTGTTTTGAGTAGCCCATGATGCCACTCTTCAGAGGAGATTCAAATAGGAGATCAACTTGCAATTGGCCACCTTAAATACCTTTTCTTATGATTGGATACATCTGGCTATGAAGTTCAAAGCTCACTGAGGTTACAAAACCAATTTTGTGCTTCAGTAAGTCAGTAAAAAGTAGTTAGGGGAATTCAAATCAATAAAATGATAAGGGTGCCCATACTTTTGCACCGGTCAAATTTTGGTTTAATGCATATTGCACATTTTCTGTTAGTACAATAAACCTCATTTCAATCCTGAAATATTACTGTGTCCATCAGTTATTAGATATATCAAACTGAAATGGCTGTTGCAAACACCAAAATATTTAGAACAAAAAATGATTAAGATTAATAGGGGTGCCCAAACTTTTTCATAGGACTGTATATATATATATATATATATATATATATATATATATATATATTTATTAATCTACACATTATACACACAATATTTACATATATATTTTAAATCTTACAGCAAGCCCTTGTCTAGAGAACCCTTGTGAGAATGGTGGTACCTGTGAGGAGTTGCCAGGTTTTGGAAATTCCACCAGTAGTATGAAGTGTATCTGTCCTCCCACCCACACTGGATTTTACTGCGAGGATGAAAAACTAGGTATGTGTCGTAATGGTTGTATCAATACATATTTTGTAAGCTATATAGACATTTTGGATACATAAAAATTTTAATAATATAAGTATAATTTGTTAAGCCAAAGTTTTTGTAAAGATGTATTCTGCTAATTTCTGTGCATAGCCTACAGTATTACTTATATGTGATGCCAGTCCAATTTCTTTAGGTGGATGCCTTGAATAGGTACAATAGCAGTGTTAAAAACATGAATTAATAACCCATGTCATATAATATTACCCTTCATGTATTATAAATGTCCACTCACTTTATACGCCAAATGTTATACAATTCTGAGTACATTGACCACAATATCCTTTAGATCACGCTTTTCCACATTGAGACTGTACAGAACTTAATGACTGATGTAATGACTTAATAATCAGCGTATGTTACTGTCTATCCTGTTTTCCAGCAAATACTGTTACAATCTACATAGTGATTGGTGTTGTTGTTGGAGTATTTATCATCAGCATGGTGTTTGTGATAGTTGCATATTTCTACCTCAAATCCAGGTAAGTGATTCTAATGACACATTTTTTTTGTGACGCTCCCTTTGAAACTTTAAAATTGGCAGCAAAATGTTTTTAAATCTGTATATTATACCCCCCTTCAAAGGCACCCTACATTTATTTCTTGTCTTGGCTATGGCCCTACTGTTCTTTGAGAGTAACCATATATAAAGACTGAGAATCAAACCTTAAAGGGGTATTCCCACCTCACATACTCATCAGTCTTTACTGCTGTAAAATCTTCTTTCTTCCTGGTTTCTTACATCATTTGGTGGGCGGGGTTTCACGTGCAACCTGCCATTTAGCTCCGCCCCCAAATCAAGTGTAGCCCCGCCCACCCATATTGGACTATGAAGTACAGGCAGCAGCAACTCCATTCTGTGTTACATACAGAGACTGCCTGTCTCTGCCATAATGAACACAACTGAATTAGCTAGCCTGATAACTGGGAGAACAGAAGAAATGAAAGCAGCTCCTCTCCTCTATCTGATAGCAGGGAGCTAGGTCATGTGGTGTAGACACAGGAATAGCTAGATACACAGGCTCGCTCCCTGAACTTAGCCCCTCCTCCCTGAGAGCAGGCAGATACATCACTTGACTCATGAGCAGCTAAGTCAGGGCTGTGGCCACAAAGAATTGAATAAAGTAAGATAGTGGACAAACAAAGCAGTTTTGTTGAAGCAGTGTATTTAGGAAAAGTCTTACATCCACATTTACAAGCAGTATAGATAGGAGCCTTGTGATGGGACAACCCCTTTAATGTTAATATGATCTAGAATGTTCCTTGAAGCTTTCATACAGAAACCCATCAAATGACCTCAGTGGTCCCCTAACATATACATGTACATACAGGCTAATAAAACTAACTATCTAAGGCCAGGGACGGGACCCACATTGCGAAAACGTGTGTTTTAAACTACCTGCAAAGTGGATTGGATTCTGACTAATCCCATCCACCCATTGCAGAAAAAATCTGCAGCGGAAAAGCCTCTGCAATATCAAATAACAAAAAAGGCAGCAGTGAAATCTGTCTTTTATTCCCATCACAGTGCTTCAGCTCTGTGTAAGCTGTCTCAAAAGGAGGATTTTTTTCAGTGGAATGCTGCTTTTTTCATTTTTTTATATTGCTGACCCCTTTGAATCAGGGGGAAAGGGGGGCGTAAAAAAATACTGCATCTTATAATACCTGCAAAATGGTGGGATTCTGGCTAATCCCATCCACACATTGCAGAAAATAGTCTGCAGTGCAAAAACGGTGTTTTTGAAAACGTTTGTCAATTCTACGTGCAGAAATGCTGGCGTTTTCCATATAGTCAACAATAGAAGTAAAGTAGTGGCTCACCAGATCCCCGTTTGATGGTCCAATCTTCAGGGTGCACGGCTGGGAAATCCCGGACTCCTGGGGCAGACGACAACACGTATAATACAAAATATATTCCAGTCCGCACTCCTGAGATGTCCTTTTTCTTAAAATTTAATTTTAATTTAAAAGTTTTCCATATAGGTATAATAAAGGCAGAAAGTCTGCAGGAGAACTCTATGAAAAACGTTGCGGAAAATGTTTGCTCTGCCTAATGTTTGTTTTGTAAAACTATGACCTATAAATAGTGTTTCTGAACTGCAGATATTTATGCTATTATGTGCAGCATATACATAGTACACTCTCTTGTTCGCTGTTGTAATTTCTAGAGTGCCATATACAATGGACTCTTGAACACATGGGACAATATTGCCAATGTTCCAAATGCAACTGCTAAACTACAACAAATTTTTATTCTTTTATAATTTCTGGGGTGTTAATCACTAGGAAAGCAGGCACATAGCCTCAAAATCTAATGTGCACCCAATCCTCTCTGTATGTATAGTAAATATTTCTGATTTATTTTTGTAGAAAGAGAAAGAGTAAGATGTTAGATTCCACGGACTACTCTGAGGAAGGAAGAGACGGTGTGTCCATCAGATCAATAAACCTGACTTACAATGAGCCACAGGAACAAATGAATTTTGATCAAAACTTGAGGGACAATAGCACTCAAGAAATACACACCAAAGACAGTGACATTGTTAATGTGCAGGAACCCAGTGTGCAAGTTAATCTCGGATATGAAGATGATGGCGCAATTCAAGGACGTGTAGATTCATGTGATGAATGGACTAAATTTTAAATCACCCAAGTTAATAAAAAAGCACTTTGAGTCTATGTGGGACATTTCAGATGTACCTTATATGTCAGTATCTAATTTTTTGTACTGTACATTTTAAACATCTAAACCAAATAAATTGATACAAATGTACACAAGAGCCATATACAAACCATCAAAGGATTGGAAATTATGGATTGTTAATATGTTAGAGATGTGTAATATGAGAAGAATAATATGGTGCACTGAAATGACCCAAGGTAATAGAAAATACCAAGCTAGAACTAATGTAATATTTAACCATAGATTGCAAACACTAGAAATTATTTATTCTTATTGATTCTGTTTCCTAGAATATGTGTAACATTGTCCTTCCATATGCTGATGACTTTCAAAGTTTATGCTAATTTAACGTATGTACATGTTACTTGTATGTATTTGTATTTTTTCCATCTATAATTTATAATTACAAAGCAGATAATATAACATGTAAAACATTGACATGATGGATTTTAAAAAGCAAAAATAAAAGTAAAGCATATCTATATATAGGAGTTTTGTATGATTGACTGATGTGCACTCACATTTTCAGTTCCTCTTTAGTGCTGCATAGATATCAGCCGATTATCAGAATTTCTCTGGATGACTGAGCTGATAATAAAGTATAGTGGGGGTAACGGTTGTTTGTTTTCATGGAAAACATAGGAATCCCTATTTAACAGTAGGTGTACCTTTTCAGGGGTAGAAAGTACCTTTTTTTTTAACTTTTCATATTGTAGCTAATTTAGATATTGTATAGATTACTGTATATATGTGTGTGTGTATATATATATATATATATATATATATATATATATATATATATATATACATATACAGTGGGGCAAAAAAGTATTTAGTCAGTCACCAATAGTGCAAGTTCCACCACTTAAAAAGATGAGAGGCGTCTGTAATTTACATCATAGGTAGACCTCAACTATGAGAGACAAAATGAGAAAACAAATCCAGAAAATCACATTGTCTGATTTTGTAAGAATTTTTTTTCAAATTATGGTGGAAAATAAGTATTTGGTCACCTACAAGCAATCAAGATTTCTGGCTCTCACAGACCGGTAACTTCTTCTTTAAGAGTCTCCTCTTTTCTCCACCCATTACCTGTAGTAATGGCACCTGTTTAAACTTGTTATCAGTATAAAAAGACACCTGTGCACACCCTCAAACAGTCAGACTCCAAACTCCACTATGGTGAAGACCAAAGAGCTGTCAAAGGACACCAGAAACAAAATTGTAGCCCTGCACCAGGCTGGGAAGACTGAATCTGCAATAGGCAACCAGCTTGGATTGAAGAAATCAGCTGTGGGAGCAATAATTAGAAAATGGAAGACATACAAGACCACTGATAATCTCCCTCGATCTGGGGCTCCACGCAAAATCTCACCCCGTGGGGTCAAAATGATCACAAGAACGGTGAGCAAAAATCCCAGAACAACACGGGGGGGACCTAGTGAATGAACTGCAGAGAGCTGGGACCAATGTAACAAAGCCTACCATCAGTAACACACTATGCCGCCAGGGACTCAGATCCTGCAGTGCCAGACGTGTCCCACTGCTTAAGCCAGTACATGTCCGGGCCCGTCTGAAGTTTGCTAGAGAACATTTGGATGATCCAGAAAAGTATTGGGAGAATGTCCTATGGTCTGATGAAACCAAACTGGAACTGTTTGGTAGAAACACAACTTTTCGTGTTTGGAGGAAAAAGAATACTGAGTTGCATCCATCAAACACCATACCTACTGTAAAGCATGGGGGTGGAAACATCATGCTTTGGGGCTGTTTCTCTGCAAAGGGGCCAGGACGACCGATCCGGGTACATGAAAGAATGAATGGGGCCACGTATCGTGAGATTTTGAGTGCAAACCTCCTTCCATCAGCAAGGGCATTGAAGATGAAACGTGGCTGGGTCTTTCAACATGACAATGATCCAAAGCACACCGCCAGGGCAACGAAGGAGTGGCTTTGTAAGAAGCATTTCAAGATCCTGGAGTGGCCTAGCCAGTCTCCAGATCTCAACCCTATAGAAAACCTTTGGAGGGAGTTGAAAGTCCATGTTGCCAGGGGCCACACGGTGGCTCAGTGGTTAGCACGGCAGCCTTGCAGCGCTGGAGTCCTGGTGTTCAAATCCCGCCAAGGGCATAAAACCATCTGCAAGGAGTTTGTATGTTCTCCCCGTGTTTGCATGGATTTCCATCCCATATTCCAAAAAAGACATACTGATAGGGAAAAATGTACATTGTGAGCTCTATGTGGGGCTCACAATCTACATAAAAAAGAAAAAAAAAAAAAAAAAGAAAGTCCGTGTTGCCAAGCGACAGCCCCAAAACATCACTGCTCTAGAGGAGATCTACATGGAGGAATGGGCCAACATACCAACAACAGTGTGTGCCAACCTTGTGAAGACTTACAGAAAACGTTTGACCTCTGTCATTGCCAACAAAGGATATATAACAAAGTATTGAGATGAAATTTTGTTACTGACCAAATACTTATTTTCCACCATAATTTGCAAATAAATTCTTACAAAATCAGACAATGTGATTTTCTGGATTTGTTTTCTCATTTTGTCTCTCATAGTTGAGGTCTACCTATGATGTAAATTACAGACGCCTCTCATCTTTTTAAGTGGTGGAACTTGCACTATTGGTGACTGACTAAATACTTTTTTGCCCCACTGTAGCTATCATATCTAAACCCAAACTAAATTTAAACACATGAGGCTCCTTTACATATCAGACATAAATAATTTAAGGGGTTCAGCACCAATTCATTAGTAAAACAAGTGACATTTATTTTAAGGTTTGCGGCATTCACATTATAGTTACAAATGTTTGTTCAGTTTCTTTTGTAATATTCAAAGCAGCGGAATAATGAGGATTACTATAAGCAACAATGCTGCAATCTTCCACAGAGACAGGTTGGATAGCGTAGTCCGTTCTGTTGTGTGGAGGCCACTCTGGGTCTTTCTGTATACGTCTTTGCAACTTTCTGTACTGGCTCTTCGATTTATAATTAAACCGTCTCTTTATCCAGAGCCAGAGGCTTCTGTTTTCTATGAACCACATCTGCAAAATAAAAAATAAAAAAGTTATAAGGGGTTGACACTGGATCACGATAACACAGAATAGTCATTATACTGACAATCCCAAATAAATAAAATTATATTTTCTATCAATTTAAAGGGTATGGACACTAAAATATATGTATTTTGGCTAATTCATTTTTTCAATGAACTTGACTTTGTGATGGCTCAGTCTTTAGCCCCTCTCTTTGCTCCCCTAAATCTAAGCTGATATATTTACAATCAAATAATCTTTAAACGCACGTTAGAGGTGCGATATTTCATGTGTGAATTTGCTATATTAAATAGTCGATGAATAATATAGTTCAGTCATTTACCTCTGCAGAATATGACACAACGAAGAGAACAAGGATCATGATCACAATGTTCACTCTCCAAGAATATGGGGTACACACAAGCTAGGTAATAAATAAAAAGACAAAAGTAAGCATTATTTTATACAAAAACATACATACTATTAACTTTTTTTTAATGTCAAGCTAAATGAAGCAAAACAACACATGAAAATTTCACATAAATATAACTAACTTTAGGGTATGTTCACATGGTGGAAAAGGTAGCAGAAACCTTTTCCGCCTTGAAAACTTTCCGCTCAGCTAGACACGATGGGATGATGCAGCATCGGCATTCCATTGTGGCATCCCGCTCCTGATTAGGACCAAATGAATGGGCCTAAACAGGAGCGTGTTGCTTCTTTTTTTCTGCTACTAGCTAGCGGGAAAAAAAAGTGAGTGGCTGCCATTTAAGTCAATGGGAGCCATTTTTGCAGGCGGATTTTGAGGCGGATTCCTTAAATGGATTCTATCATTAGAAAAACCATTTTTAAAATAACATCTGTTACCTTTCCTTTGCAGGTCTGTGTTTGAATTATTCGGAATTTCTTTTTTATGCAAATTTTGCTCAGAGCACAGGTTCATCACAGGTTCCAGCGATGCCTATCTATTCTCCTCCTCACTTGTCTCCTCCTCTTGTAGATGTCATCACCCACCAAGTGCATCTTCGGGATTGAAATCCCACGCATGCTCAGTCAGCTCTGCCACTTGGGAGTGAACAGAGCCAACTGCGTATGTCCCATCAGCCATTTTTATGTGGTCCATTACACGAGCGTACTGCTCATGTAATGGACCACATAAAAATGCCAATGGGACATGCTAGTGTAATGGACCACATAAAAATGGCCTATGGGGCATTCGCAGTTGGCTCTGTCCAACCCCAAGTGGCAGAGCCGACTGAGCATGTACGGGAAGACGAAGACGCGCTCTGAGGGTGATGATGTCTACAAGAGGAGGAGACAAGTGAGAAGGAGGATAAGATAGGCATTACTGGAACCTATGATGAACCTATGCTCTGAGCATATGGGGAACGCCCTCTGTGCTCTCTGAGCACCATTTGCATAAAGAAGAAATTCAGAATAATTCAAAAACGGCAGTGCAGACCTGCAAAGGAAAGGTAAGGGATGAATAGCTATTATTAAGGCCTTTCCTATGTGATGTTAGTTTAGCCTGCACGTGGAGTTATACTCCGCTCATTCTGAACGTAAAACTCGTTCAGAATGAGCGCGTAAAAACCAGATCCCATTGATTTCTATGGGTGCCGGCATACGTGCGCTCCCCATTGAAATCAATGGGAAGGTTTTTTCCCTATTGCTCTCAATGTGATAAGCACGTATCACATTGAAAACAATAGTTAAAAAAACATCTCATTGATTTCAATGGGTAACGCATGTATGCCAGCACCCATTCAAGTCAATGGGATCTGTTTTTTACGCCGCTCACTCTGAACGAGTTTTACGTTCAGAATGAGCGAGCGTAAACTCCGTGTGAAGGCTATAATGTTTTTTTCTAATGATAGAATCCCTTTAATGACACAAAATATGATCAAATATGAAAATGACATACTGTGTATCTATTAATCTATTATCTTGTATCTATTATCTATTAATTCATTGGATAGACTGGCTTCACATGAAATATGTAGATTGAAATATACTGTATGTAATATGCTCTGAATACTTATTTGCGTCATGGCAGTAGGGTCTAATGTTTGGACACTGTTACTTCATAAAGTAAATTCAGAAAACGTTTTCCTGTAAAAGCTTTACATAAATGGGAGCTGAGTGCTGTGTTTTGGGAAATACAATGACTATAAAAAAATGGCTCTGCAGTAATTGTATTATGTCATGAAACAGACTGCAAAAGGTTGAATATGAATATGGGTCATTTCATGTGTCTGGGCTGGCAAATATGCTCCATGTGAAGATTGTATTTCCCAGCTTGACTACAACTCATCTGTACTTAACTTTATATCAAAGCATCTTAGTGACATATGACATTGTGAGTTCCACAACAACTCTCCTATGGAAGTCACAACATCATAATTCACTATGATTCTGTGAGTTCAGATCTTCCTGCATCCCTGCCGCCTGATCAGTCAGTTAATGCTAATTTTTAATATTTTCTCAAATAGTAAATTGTAAAGTAAAGACTATTGTTTAAATATTGTCAGAACTCAGAAAACTATATATTCCTAAATTGAGTGACTCCCCCATACTATTCTTCTGTTCAGTTCCATAATAGCCAATGTGTATATAATGTAAAATAATCATGTCCTGAATTGTGAGTATAAATTCTAAAATATCTTACCTCCATAGTAGTGTAAAAAACGTCGATATCAACAAAAAGGACAAACAAATAACCCACAATTTGAACTACGATCAGAATTACCAGCAAATCTGAAAAATAAACAAATGTGGAAGATATGTTTTACAAGCAATGCCTGACAGACATAAAACAAATTCTATTAGTGAGACAGTGGTGTAAACAATGGTGGTCCAAAGTATAGATCAAATTGGGACTATTATTTTCAAATCCAGTATAGACGGGCTTGGTGTTTGTTCTCATTTTCCTTAACTTCTGTTACATAGTTAGTTTGGTTGAAAAAAGACATATGTCCATCAAGTTCAATCAGGGAATGGGAAACATCATAATAGTCTATACATTTCCATAACCATCAAAGCTATTTTACTCTAAAAAGGCATCTAATCCCTTTTCGAAGATGTCATCTGTGACTGTTGTGACCTGTTCCCGGGATAGGCTATTCCACAGATTCACAGTCCTTACAGTGAAGAAGCCTTATGTCATGACCTGGAAGCTGCAGATTACAACATCTGCTAATTATGACAAGCAATATTTTAAATTTTGCAGTAATGGACTGAAAGATTTTTCCAGGCTTGACACCCTGTATAGAAAGGCCCTGTACTTGTTCTCTCTTTCCACATCTTTTCATAACACTTAGGCCAATTTTGCAACAGTTTGTGGGACTGCTGCAATGGCTTCCTCTGTGGTACTTTTAGGGTCGGTCATGCCACTACTATGTAATTTATGAAGTTGGCAGTTTTACACAAAGTCTGACAGGGGCCATTCACACGGAGTAACGCCGGGCGTGTATCACAGCTGTACACACCGGCGTTACGGCAGGGCTGACGAGCACTTCCCACTCACTTCAATGGGAGCGCTTGTAACGGCGGCGTTACGAGCGCTCCCATTGAAGTGAATGGGAAGTGCTCGGCAGCCCTGCTGTAACGCCGGTGTGTACGGCTGTGATACACGCCCGGCGTTACTCTGTGTGAATGCCCCCTAAGGTTCCTTGGGCCCACCAGATAAAATGATTATAGGGGCCCCCAGAAAGAGACCATACTGCCCTTCAAATTTGGGTGTCTTCTACTGGACTATTATAGCGTTAAAGGGGTATTCCCATGTACATAATCATATCTATATTTGTAGATAATTAAAAGTTAAACATTTTTGCAAATATAAGTCATTAAAAATTCTGCAAAGTTTTATAGATTTTCTCTAACTTTCTTAGTGGTGACGGTCTGTTATCTTGATCAGTTGCCAATGGATACGACCACTAATGCAGAAACTTTCTATGGTCTTGGACTTGTCAGGAACCCAGCCATGATTTCCTTATTGTAGCCGTGTTATCAGGTAGGGACACTACATGTGTGAGAAGATATTCTGGTCACAATAAGGAAATCATGGCTGATTTTCTGACCTTAGACAGTTCCTGCATTCATGGTCGTATCCACTGGCAACCGATCAAGACAACAGACTGTGACCACAAGATATTTAGAGAAAATCTTTAAAACTCTGCAAAATGTTTAATTACTTATATTTGCAAAAATGTTTAACTTTTAATTATCTAAAAAAAACTATGCACATGGGAATACCCCTTTAAGTCCTGGGGACTCCAGAGGATCCTTTGGTATTCCGATGGGCTAATCCAACACTGGTTCTACAGCATAGTTATAGGATGACTTTGGACTAAAAAAAATGCCTATCACAGGCCATGGTGACAAACCATCCTTTTGTGTTAGAACCTGGGAGCTTCAGATAATAACATCTGGTAATTATGATATTTCATACTTTGCAGCAGCTTTTTCTACCTATATGGAAGAAACCAAAGTAATGAGCGAGTATTCGATATTCCTTTCGAGTAGAGCCCCATTATTCAACTACTTGATCAAATATCGAATCCCATTATAGTCTATGGAAAAAATTGCTTGTTTCAGGGAAACCACTATTCGACTAAAGGAGAGTCACCAAGTCCACGAGTAGCAGGAGGGGAGTGTTTAGGAGGAGCAAAGTGCAGTTGAGGAGTGTTGAGGAGGAGCGCTGTGTAGTTAATGCGTATGAACCCCATAGACTATAACTATAACGGAGTCCGTGTGCTTGCAGCACACTGCCCACACGAATGATTCATGCAGGCAGTGCGCGGCAAGCACACGGACCCCATTATAGTCTATGGGGTCCATGCGCTTTAACTGCACAGCGCTTGCAGTTGCGCTGATATTCTGTTTGGGGGGACCTCCTGCAGACTCCTTCCGGAGTCAACCGGTAATGTGAACTGGCCCTAAAAGCAAAGTGGAAGGAGTAGGACACGGCGAATGGGAGAATGATAGACCTGCAGGATAGTATTGCAGCATCCATCCTGCAGAACCAGCGTTGATTGGATGAATGCTATACAGTGTATAGCATTCAGCCAATCAATGCTGGTTCTGCAGGAGGCTCGTCTTTGATGAGGCAGTGTCTAAGATCGGACCACAATGTAGACTGCTCTAATGTTAAATATGCTGTCTACATTGTGGTCCGATCTTAGACTCCACCTCATCAAAGACTCTAAACCAGGGGTCTCAAACTTAATTTCCCCAGGGGCCGCTGGAGGTAGAGTGTGGGTGAGGCTGTGCCACATCAGGTTTTCCCAATATTTTTTTTCTAAAAGTCGCCATATTCTGACAGCCGTAACTTTTTTATTAGAGATGAGCGAACAGTGTTCTATCGAACACATGTTCGATCGGATATCAGGGTGCTCGCCATGTTCGAATCGAATCGAACACCACGTGGTAAAGTGCGCCAAAATTCGATTCCCCTCCCACCTTCCCTGGCGCCTTTTTTGCACCAATAACAGCGCAGGGGAGGTGGGACAGGAACTACGACACTGGGGGCATTGAAAAAAATTGGAAAAAGTCATTGGCTGCCGAAATCAGGTGACCTCCATTTTAGACGAATAGTGGATTTCAAATCCGGGTCATATGAGAATGTGAACTTTGTGACTATGAGACAGGGATAGCTGTACAGGCAGGGATAGCTAGGGAGAACCTTTATTTAGGGGGGAATGTTATTAAAAATAACTTTTTGGGGCTCTATCGGGTGTGTAATTGTGATTTTTGTGAGATAAACTTTTTCCCATAGGGATGCATTGGCCAGCGCTGATTGGCCGAATTCCATACTCTGGCCAATCAGTGCTGGCCAATGCATTCTATTGGCGTGATGAAGCAGTGCTGAATGTGTGTGTTTAGCTCAACTACACCGGTGGAGTAGTTGAGCTAAGCACACAGATTCAGCTCTGCTTCAATCAGCGCTGGCCAATGCATTCTATTAGCTTGATGAAGCAGAGTGTGCACAAGGGTTCAAGCGCACCCTCGGCTCTGATGTAGCAGAGCCGAGGCTGCACAAGGGTTCAAGCGCACCCTCGGCTCTGATGTAGCAGAGCCGAGGGTGCACTTGAACCCTTGTGCACCCTCGGCTTTGCTACATCAGAGCCGAGGGTGCGCTTGAACCCTTGTGCAGCCTCGGCTCTGCTACATCAGAGCCGAGGGTGCGCTTGAACCCTTGTGCACCCTCGGCTCTGCTACATCAGAGCCGAGGGTGCGCTTGAACCCTTGTGCAGCCTCGGCTCTGCTACATCAGAGCCGAGGGTGCGCTTGAACCCTTGTGCACCCTCGGCTCTGCTACATCAGAGCCGAGGGTGCGCTTGAACCCTTGTGCACACTCTGCTTCATCAAGCTAATAGAATGCATTGGCCAGCGCTGATTGAAGCAGAGCTGAATCTGTGTGCTTAGCTCAACTACTCCACCGGTGTAGTTGAGCTAAACACACACATTCAGCACTGCTTCATCACGCCAATAGAATGCATTGGCCAGCACTGATTGGCCAGAGTACGGAATTTGGCCAATCAGCGCTGGCTCTGCTGGAGGAGGCGGAGTCTAAGGTCGGACCTGAATGGAGACTGGTGTGGAGCGATCTTAGACTCCGCCTCCTCCAGCAGAGCCAGCGCTGATTGGTCGAGTTCCGTACTCTGGCCAATCAGCGCTGGCCAATGCATTCTATTAGCCCGATGAAGTAGAGTGTGCACAAGGGTTCAAGCGCACCCTCGGCTCTGATGTAGCAGAGCCGAGGCTGCACAAGGGTTCAAGCGCACCCTCGGCTCTGATGTAGCAGAGCCGAGGGTGCACTTGAACCCTTGTGCACCCTCGGCTCTGCTACATCAGAGCCGAGGGTGCGCTTGAACCCTTGTGCAGCCTCGGCTCTGCTACATCAGAGCCGAGGGTGCGCTTGAACCCTTGTGCACCCTCGGCTCTGCTACATCAGAGCCGAGGGTGCGCTTGAACCCTTGTGCAGCCTCGGCTCTGCTACATCAGAGCCGAGGGTGCGCTTGAACCCTTGTGCACCCTCGGCTCTGCTACATCAGAGCCGAGGGTGCGCTTGAACCCTTGTGCACACTCTGCTTCATCAAGCTAATAGAATGCATTGGCCAGCGCTGATTGAAGCAGAGCTGAATCTGTGTGCTTAGCTCAACTACTCCACCGGTGTAGTTGAGCTAAACACACACATTCAGCACTGCTTCATCACGCCAATAGAATGCATTGGCCAGCACTGATTGGCCAGAGTACGGAATTCGGCCAATCAGCGCTGGCTCTGCTGGAGGAGGCGGAGTCTAAGGTCGGACCTGAATGGAGACTGGTGTGGAGCGATCTTAGACTCCGCCTCCTCCAGCAGAGCCAGCGCTGATTGGTCGAGTTCCGTACTCTGGCCAATCAGCGCTGGCCAATGCATTCTATTAGCCCGATGAAGTAGAGCTGAATGTGTGTGCTTAGCACACACATTCAGCTCTACTTCATCGGGCTAATAGAATGCATTGGCCAATCAGCGCTGGCCAATGCATTCTATTAGCGTGAACTGAGTTTGCACAGGGGTTCTAGTGCACCCTCGGCTCTGCTACATCAGATTGCTACATCTGATGTAGCAGTGCCGAGTGTGCATCAGATGTGTAGTTGAGCAGAACTGGCTCAGCACTGCTAAGTCTCTGCATTCGCATAGGAATGCATTGGCCAGCTTTCGGCCAATCAGCGCTGGCTCTGCCGGAGGAGGCGGAGTCTAAGGTCGGACCTGAATGGAGACTGGTGTGGAGCGATCTTAGACTCCGCCTCCTCCAGCAGAGCCAGCGCTGATTGGTCGAGTTCTGTACTCTGGCCAATCAGCACTGGCCAATGCATTTCTATGGGGAAAAGTTAGCTTGCGAAAATCGCAAACTGACAGGGATTTCCATGAAATAAAGTGACTTTTATGCCCCCAGACATGCTTCCCCTGCTGTCCCAGTGTCATTCCAGGGTGTTGGTATCATTTCCTGGGGTGTCATAGTGGACTTGGTGACCCTCCAGACACGAATTTGGGTTTCCCCCTTAACGAGTATATGTTCCCCATAGACTATAATGGGGTTCGAAACCCATTCGAACACTCGAACAGTGAGCGGCTGTTCGAATCGAATTTCGAACCTCGAACATTTTAGTGTTCGCTCATCTCTATTTTTTATATGTCTGTGTACAGGGATGTATAGGGCATCTTTTTTGTGGGGCTGGGTGTACTTTGTAGTTCTACCATTTTGGGGAATTACTATTGCTTTGATCATGACGTCGGCAGTGGTGCATGCTCCAGGTGCCAGCGATCACCGGCAAAATGGCGGCACCCATGCGCTGCCAGGAAAATGGTGCCTTGGTCAGCTTTGACTGAGGCAACGGAGGGGTTAACGCCTCCGGTTGGTGCCTGCACCGATTGGAGGCTTTAACAATGGGTGTCTACTGTATAAAACAGTAGACACCCGGTAGCTATGGTGGCTGCCCGTCTCCCGGGTGGCCGCCATAGTTAAACACCCAGTATCCACCAGGGGCCGCAAACTATTGTCCCGAGGGCCGCAGTTGGCCCGCAAGTTTGAGACCCCTGCTTTAAACTGTATACATATGAAGAATAGTTATGAATTGCTTTGGGTAATGGCTTTAAAATATTTTCTAAGCTAAAAAATATCTAATAATGTCACTGATGATGAATGTTAAACACACAAATATACAATATGTATGCAAAAAAAGTAAATACAGCTGAAACATTTCTAGCCGTTTTCACATTAACTAACATATAACCTCAATTTTTACTTCAATTTTTGAAAACTACAATAGTGATAAATAGTGGATACTTTAGATGCTATATGCCTATGTATGTAAGAACCTTTGTGGCTAATTCAAACAAAAGATCTCATTACAGTATAGTATCTTGTAAGACACAAGTCTGGATAACAGTCTAATGATATATACTGTATGGATACATGTCACTGTTTCTCTTGGCATAAAGTCCTAGTTCCGTTCACATTTAATTTTTATATATATTCACAAGGTATTTTCTGTAGCAGTGTACCAAACAAATTTGTTTCAGGTGACAATCTTCTCTGATTGAAAGTGAGCAGCATTTTAGCAGATAAACAATGCTTCAAAAGGACCTCAATCAATGCTGTTAGTTTTGGTGCCTGATATACTATTTAGTCTCTGTACTGTCAGGAGGGCAGTGTTAGGCAGAGAGACAAGGGGTGTGATTGTGAGCTCTGACCTGGCTGCCTCTGATTGGAGCTTCGAATCACACCCCCTGCCTGACACCGCCCTTCTGACATTACAGAGCTTAAATAGCACATCAGGCATCAATAATAACTGTGCTTCTTGCTCGGGAATGGTGAGAGCTAGAGAAAAAATTCCAACTGTCATGGAATCAGTGGAGTGGTGTTTATTACCAGATGCTACAAATTTGAATTGGTGGTCACAGTGCCGCACCTCCCATGAGGCGACAAGCTGTCCTGGACTGGCTTAGTACGGAGCGGTGGATTGGGGAGGCCGCTGAAGCAGCGCTGCTCCGGCAGCCTCCCCTCACACTCAGGCAGAGAGCAGGCCTGCTCTCATGCCTGTGAACGGCACTAAGCCCCGCCCCTCCGCCAAGCCCCACCCCCTCCGTTAAGGCCCGCCCCTCCCCGGCGGGGGGGCGGCTTTCTCTCGTTCGCTTCGGGCGGCGAGAGGGGCAGGTTCACCCCTGGGTGGTCATGGTGAAAGGTTCTTTTTAACTGCATGTTCCACTCTTCAACTTGGGGAAAGGGGCACTTTTTTACTTTGCACTTCAAGCAGCAAAAATATTGAGGGAATTTCATGTTTTACTCACAACTTCTGAAATTAAAGATATATATTCAGTATACATTTCTACTTACAGTTAGTATATAAAGGCTGCCGAAATGGCTTCCCTTTGGCAAATACAATTTCTAAAATAATTAGATGGAAACCAGTTATAGGAAGCATAGTCGTTGTGAAAAAGTTCTCTGCGTGTCTAGGGTGCCTCACTGTAACATTCCCTGTAACATTCCCTGTGCTGTAGTTCAATGGAAGGCATGCACTGTGGAGGAAGGAAACAGTAATTAGAATACATATATAAAAAAAAATCAGTTATGGTTGGCTCTATGGATAGCATTTATAAAAACCTCTATGCCAGTTTACTGGTGTATAAGGGTGAAATTGTGGCTTACGTTTGACATAAGGTCCTTTATTGCGCCAAATGTGTTCCACATCTCCTGTTTTTAGCCTCCTATAACACTTTCACAAAAGTAGGCACAGCAGGATGGAGTAGGGGTAGGCAAGGGACACTTTGGCCCAAAATATTCATTATAACTCAGTTTTCTAGAGTGAGTTATACAGGAAATCTACGCCAGCTACTGACTGGTGTAGATTTCTATTCTGATGTATGGGTGTGCACCGAATTTCTAAAGAGGCTAGAGCCTCTTATTAAATATGGTGTGCCTTGCGCCTGTGAGGGCCTTTATTAAGACTGGCATACAAAACATGTATTATTCTGATTTTTCCTAGAATTTTTTTTACAGTTTTTTGTGACAAAAAAACTGCTACTGGATGTTGACTTTAAAGTAATAGGGAATTATGAAACACACTTCAAATTAAATGTTTTTTTTGTGTTTTTTTTAGGTCATGTAGTAGCTCAAAGTGATAACTGTAGCATCTTACTTTCAGTCTCTCATTGTCCTCATCGTTGGGGTTCAGCAGTTGGAACTTCAGTGATGTGACACTTGTGCCACATTAAACTTTGCTATATTTGCATGGACTTTTTTATAATTAAAAAGAAAACTTATTGTGGCAGCATGTCTCTGCCAAAATGCAGATGTATACAAAAACAGTGCTGTTGTATGTAAAGGTAGACTTAAGACCACATGCATGGATTTGTGTGTAGATTGTGCTGCAATGAATTTATACCATTTGTGACATGCAGATTTTGTTGCAGATGTTGCCACAGATTTTACGCTATGTACCGCAAAACTGAAATCTGCAAATTCAAAATCCATACCACAGCTGAATTTCCGTACCAAAAAATCTGCAAAGTATTCATGAGATTTTGAGAAGGTCATTGACTTTCTAGTTTCTGTATTAGCCAGTAGATTTGATGGCTAAAAATGTTTAGGGAAAAAAATATACTTAGTATGTACATTTACCCTAAAAGTTGTTCTTGGTATTCCATATAAAGATTTTTTTTTTTTGTAGATTATGAGCCTCATATAGGGATCACAATGTACATCTTTTTATTTTTTTTCATTTAAGTATGTCTTTGTAGAATGGGAGGAAATCCACGCAATCAGGGGCAGAACATACAAACTCCTTGCAGATGTTGTTACTGGTGGGATTCGAACCCAGGACTCCAGCGCTGCAGTGCTAACCACTGAGCCACCGTGTTGCCCCTCCATATGAAGATTGAGGGTCTTCGGTAGTTGATACCTTTTTAATGGCTAACAAAAATGATGACAAATTGTAAGCTTTACATATATTTATATATATTATATATGTATATTTCCTATCCACATGCATATAAACTATAAAAGCCATCTAAGGAGAGAGCTCAGCTAAGGGAACATATGCAGTTTAGCCAAACTTGCAAAGTAATTTTACACAACTGTGCCCCATAGCAACATTTTGGGCTTGTTCACATGGAATTTGTTGCAGTGGATTTTGACATGGAATGTGCCTCAAAATCCGCTGCCAAAATGGGAGCCGCTTGCTTTTTTTTCCCTCTAACTAGTAGCAGAAAAAAGAAGTGACATCCTCCTTCTTCCTGCAGTTTGAGACTCCCTCCTGATTAGGCCTATTCATCCGGGCCTAATCCGGACGGAATGCCGCAACGGGATGCCGCTGCACTGCCGCGCGGAATGTTCATACGCGGAATGCAAATTCTGCCGCGTGAACATACCCTTTCCATTACGGACCTTTTACATTTACATACATTCTTATACAAATGATCTTTATATTTATTTGCAGGACTTGACTCTACTTCTACGCTATATTTAAGTGAGCCTACCGCACCTTGTTACACAATATTTCTAGCAACATCTCAGGTGGCTTGAGTGAATACATTTACCTGAAGACATCAGTTTCATTGAACCATGGCTGCTGTTGAAGCGTTACGAAAGCTGTGGTCTGGACAATCACAGTAAAAATAATGTGCATGAAAATGGAGAGTAATAATGAAGGAGAGAGAAGTTGCCCCGGGGGTCTGTGAGGAGCCAGCTTTGGGGCTGGATAGTTTAAACTCACTAGAGAAAGAGAAGAACAAGTATTTTTGTGAAATCACAAAAAAAGTTACAAAAATCTGATACTAAAGTTTTTAAAAAATGGCAGTCAAATGTGATGGAACGTTTATTACAAAAGGTCTAAATGTACTTACTAGTCAGGGTAATTGTGATGTTGATCGCTATGTCTTGCATAAGGTACTGGTAGTTTCCAAGAAGTGTTTGTTTCTGAGAAAACACACATACAATACGTGCTATACACATTATTCTTAATGGGATAACATAGAGCAATCTACATTAAGGTAACATACGTGTTATGTCTACACTTTTTATATGTACCCTTTTATCACAAGAGTTGAGTAAGCTTAGAGTAGGTGATAAACTTCTTTTATCCAGACAATTAACATCGTCTTCCCTAAGTTCTATGTAGTTTTATTTGTGACTGAAAACTTGCAATAATCCAAGAAAAAAGGAAACAAAACTTTCAATTAAATTCTAACGATACATATCTTCTAGCTCCACTTCTGCTTTGAGCTGTCAAAAATGCAATCCATTCATCAGAAATGTTTCTACTCCACTCTGAATCACAGAAATAATTCTAGCAACTCCTTCACTACCATAAGAAATATTGCTAGTTTTATATTTGCAATGCCCAAAACATCAATATAATGTCTTGGAGATTTTTTTTTAAACAAGAGGGAGTCCTTACAACAATGGATAAGCAACTACAAAATAATAACCTGGTGAATTGAAAATACTCTTCAATATTATACATAGAAGAGCATGGAGAGAATGAAGCACCAACATTAGTTTAAATTAATTTTTACACATTTTAGACAAAGTTTTTCTCTTTTCTGACTAAAGGTATTTGCCAATAAACTTGGATCTTTTTTAATTTCCTTATTAAATATTAAAGGGTGTGTTGAGGAATTGGGCAACTCACAAAAGACAGTATGGAAATTGAAACATAAAAAAGCAGTTATGTGCGGCGTAGGACTTCTGACAGTGAAGGCATGGCGTGTTCCCGAATGCAAAACGGTGGTGGACACCGGAATGCCGGAGACAGGCAAGTATGATTTTTTAATGTTTCACCTTCCTCGGCCTCCTTAGTGAGTTGTCCAATTCCAATTTAAGTCTTAGTTGTTTTGGTTTTAAATCCTTTTCTACTCGTAACCTTATGGTGCGTGAGAGAAAGCTATTTTGGCAAACCAAGTATAGTGAGTTGATTTTTATTTCCATGTATAGTATAAGATTATACCTAGTAATACAAAATGCTGCTGTTTTTGTTTATCTGCATAATGCACATGACATCTATATTAAAAAAATAAAAATAGAAGGCATACCCAGAAAAGAAATAATATGCAAATTACTCCAACAAACTGAAACATGGCCAAGAATTTGAACATGGAGAATGATGTAACAAGAGTATTCCGACCTTCCCTGCAAAAGAACATGAGACTTTTGTTATTTGGACTAGGAATTAATTCTCCTGAGTTTGTATATGGAACACTATAATGTATCAATATAACACTGTAAGGGCTTCTAGGAACCCAATTATAATAACCAATTTCTATCTTTCTAAGACTGAGGCACCACATTACAGAAATGCAGCTTTTTTTTTTTTTTTTTTAAGCCAAAACGAGGAGTGGATTGAGCAGCTGGGAGAAGTATCAGAGCTTCCATTGCTTTTGTAGTCATTCTCTGCTTTGGACAAAAAAAAAAGGCAGCAAAATCTGCAACAGAAAAAGCTGCATTTGGCCTTGGCCTAAGGCAAACACAGCCAAGATTATGTCAATCTGAAAGTGATGTTTTAAGATAAAATGGATGGCAAGCAGTGAATACAAACTCAAGGTTTAACCGTATACTGCACTGCCATTCGCGTTAACACATTTTAACATTTAAAACACTCTAAAAAATTACCCTTTTTTTGAGGAAAAGTGCTTTCCATTCGTTTTTTAGATAGACATGGTGACAATATTGCAAAAACCTATAGTTTTGTAGATAAATTAGAATGTTTTAATGACTTGTAAGTGCTACAGACTTGTTATGTGGGAGACAAAGTAGCTGTGTGAGCCAAAGTGAAAAGTGATGAAAAAAGCCACCAAAAATTATCCCTTTATGGGAGCAGAATGCCACATCAACATTGCATTAGTACTGGAAAAAGCAATAGTGGTGGTGTTTGTTTTATTTTTTTATTATTGTGCCAACAGTATGGCAATGGCATATTCCATCAAATAACGGTATAAGCTAAAAGCACATGTAGACCAGCAAAAAAAAGACTCCTTACGCAACATGTAGCTCTGTAAAAGGAAACATAAGCAAGTAATGGGTGAATATGGTGACCCTAAGAAAATTTTTCTTTCAAAGTTTTTTATTTGGTATAGGCATAGTCATGCCGTCCTGTATAATATAAGTAACAATTCTTTCGCACAGCAATCACTGTGAAAACAAGACTCATAAGAAAATGTTTCTCTCATTCCACCCCATTCTGAATTTTTTCCAGCTTTCCAGTATATTGTAAGGGTACCATTTAATATTTCAGACACATTACTAATTGCCCCGCAAAAAAATAAGCTGTCATATTGCCTTGTGAATGGAAAAATAAAGCAGTTATGACTTTTGGAAGGAGAGGTGTAACAATGAAAATCAAAAAAATGACTGCGGAGTGGAAAGTGGCAGTGCCTATAAAATGACCTTTGGATTTACCTGGATTTACCTTTGGATTAATACAAAACTTACTTGATGAGCATCGGTACACACTGAATATTCGGAACTTTGGAAGTAAATGGAGATGCAACAGATGCTTCTAATTCAGATAGTGAAATTCCAGCATGAGACATTTTGAGGGCCTGTGAATGAAATGAATATGTGAATTATTAGTTTTGAATGATAAACAAACCCAGACAATAGTTGATATATCCTGTACTTTAACTAGGAACGTTCCCAAATACTGCATAGGTTTTTCCAATCGTGTTTCTACAATCAGAATCACATTTACATTTGGAATCAGATAGCATAGCCAATATAGGGAAAATATGTACAAGCCCAATAAATGTCAACCCATAAACACAGAGATTAATGGCCAATTTGGTATAAAATGGACAAACTGGCCATAGAAATCTCTGTGTGTCTGGGAAGTCTTAGAATTCACTTGGGTTTGCTTATTAATACAATTCTATATTTAACCTGTTTATATTATTTACATTTACTCTTTACAATATTATACAAACATATTTGGTATCCCCATAATCATAATATCCAAATGAATAATTATATTAATTTTATTATAACACTTTGATTGTAATATAATAATATTAAATTATAGTCGTTTTGTCTATAAAGTTTTAACTTTTTGTTTGTTTTAACTTCTCACAATGTTACTGATATATAATACAAATCTATGAAACTAACATTTACTTACCCCACAGTCATTGGCTCCATCCCCACACATACCTACAAAGTAGCTAAAACAAGAATATGAGGAAAATTAAAGGTTTACATACAATTCATAATATATGTATGTGTGCGAGTGTGTGTGTGTATATATATATATATATATATATATATATATATATATATATATATATATATATATATTATAATTTAATTAGTGATCATTAAAATAAAAATGCAGAGGAAGTGCAAAATTTGGAATTTTTTTTTTTTTTGCCTATGTAGACTTTTAAATAATTTGGTTTAGACTTTAAAATTACACCTGGATACTGCCTTTTTGACCCAAAATGGTGTTAGATATGCAAAAGAGAAAAGCTGCAAAAAACTTATCAGTGCTTTTATTTACTTATCATCAAATTCATCAGCACTTTACAGATATTGTCAACACTGTGTCATACAGGGCTCAGAATCTAAATTCCCTATCAGTATGTCTTTCATATGTGAGAGGAAACCGGAGTACCTGGAAGAAACCCACGCAAATACAGGGAGAACATACAAACTCCTTGCAATTGTTGTCCTTGGCTGGATTCAAACCCAGGACTCCAGTGGTGCAAGGCTACATTGCTAACCACTGCACAAGTATTTATAAATTAAGTTTGATGGAAAAATTTGGGCTGTACTTTGGACCCAATCCTAGTTTTGACTTACAAAATACAAATGCAAGATACACATTCAAATACAGCCATGTTGAAGTATACGTAGGAACAGACAATACATTTGTTTCCAACTTACTCTAACTTTTGAAGCTCTTCAACAAGATTTGATTTTTGCTTTGGAGTCATCCTTGCAAAAATTGTTCCATTTAACAGTACCTTTATTTGAGAAACAAAAATTATTAAATATAAAATGTGTCATATAAAAAAGTGACAGAGCATCTCTTCTTTTAGCCGTCTTTTCTCTACACTGAATAACCCAAAGGGAGCCTTCACATGGAGTTTACGCTTCGCTCATTCTGAACAGATCCTATTGATTTCTATGGGTGCCGGCATACGCGCGTATCACATTGAAAGCAATAGGTAAAAAAAGCCTCCCATTGATTTCAATGGGTAGCGTGCGTATGTCGGCACCCATAGAAATCAATGGGATCTGTTTTAACGCCGCTCATTCTGAACGAGTTTACATTCAGAATGAGCGGAGCGTAAACTCTGTGTGAAGGCTCCCTAGGTTTGTTAATCTGTCTCTGTGCTCCAATCCACCCATTCCCCTAATTAACTTATTCACCCTTCTCTGCATTCTCTCTAGCTCGATTGTGTCCTTCTTGAACACTGGTACCCAAAATTTCCCACAATAGTCAACTCATGATTTGTATAGAGGCACAACTATGATCTTTTCATGAGCTCTCTATGCCTTTTTTAATGTATGCTATAATTTCATTTGCCTTGGTGGCAGTTGCCTAGCACTGGCTGCTAAAGGTAAGCTTACTGTCCACTAAAAATTTTGGAAGGAAGAGAATAATAAAAAATAGATATCGAAAAATCAAACATCGCTGCAGCAGGTAGGGGTTGAAGAGGACCTGCTAGCTTCCTTGAGATTCCTTTCTATGTTAGTAAATACTCCGACTTAAATTACAGTTCTGGAGCATCATTTTTCTATAAGTCTATATTGTGACATTCCTGTTATTCTATATATATATATACAGTCCTATGAAAAAGTTTGGGCACCCCTATTAATCTTAATCATTTTTAGTTCCAGAACATTGTAATTGTTCCTCTGCATGAATAGCCGAGTCGATTTGGAGCGTTGTTTTGGATCATTGTCTTGCTGAAATATCCATCCCCGGCAGTGGCGGATCCAGGGTTTGCGGGGCCCTGGGCAATTGACTTTGGCGGGGCCCTACTTACTGGGGGTCTCGCACTTCTAACCTGTACTTCCCAACTGCTGAAGGCTAGAAAGAGGGAACAACACGTGCGGTGCGCGCAGCGCGCCGCAGCAAATTAGGCCCCACCCACTTTTATGTTGACTCCACCCATTCTCATTCAATTTTCATGTGATTCCACACAGTATAATCCTCCTACAGTCACCCGTAAATTATATCTCCCCCCCATTTTCATATACACCCTTCATCTACCCCTAGTTTCATGTCCCCCCTATCTCTGTTCCCTGTTTCATGTCATTCTCCCCCTTTATCTGCCCACAGTTTCATTTCCCCCCCGTCTCTGCCCCAGTGTCATGCCATTCTCCCCCCCTTCATCTGCCCCAGTGTCATGCCGTTCTCCCCCCTCTATCTGCCCCAGTGTCATGCCGTTCTCCCCCCTCCATCTGCCCCAGTGTCATGCTGTTCTCTCCCCCTCTATCTGTCCCAGTGCCATGCCGTTCTCCCCCTCCATCTGCCCCAGTGTCATGCCGTTCTCCCCCCTCCATCTGCCCCAGTGTCATGCCGTTCTCCCCTCTCCACACACACACTCACCATTCCTCGTTCCCCCGCAGCTCTCTCCCTCATACACATATTGTAGCCGCGATGTGATGACGTCATCACATCGCGGCTACAAATGCCGGAGCTCAGCGTTAAAGCAGGAGCTGAGCTGTGACAGCTCCTGCTTTAAACGCCTATGTTGTCAGCTCATCGGCATCCTACCGCCGATGAGCTGAATACATAGGCGTTTAAAGCAGGAGCTGTCAGCTCCTGCTTTAACGCTGAGCTTAGTTGGAATCGGGACATGCCGACCGGGACCATTTTGTTAGGTCCCGGCCGCGCCGCGGGGCCCCGGGCGGTTGCCCGGCTCGCCCGGCCCTGGATCCGCCCCTGATCCCCGGCGTAACTTCAACTTCGTCACTGATTCTTGAACATTATTCTCAAGAATCTGCTGATACTGAGTGGAATCCATGCGACCCTCAACTTTAACAAGATTCCCGGTGCCGGAATTAGCCACACACCCCCAAAGCATGTATGTTGAACAATCTTTGTTTTCAGCTCATTTGAGAGCAGGCTGTCCATGCTCGGCGAACATCAAACTTAACTGAACTTGAATTGTTTTGTAAAGAGGAATAGTCCAAAATACCTTCATCCAGGATCCAGGAACTGATTAAAAGCTACAGGAAGCGACTAGAGGCTGTTATCTTTGCAAAAGGAGGATCTACGAAATATTAATGTCACTTTTCTGTTGAGGTGCCCATACTTTTGCACCGGTCAAATTTTGGTTTAATGCATATTGCACATTTTCTGTTAGTACAATAAACCTCATTTCAATCCTGAAATATTACTGTGTCCATCAGTTATTAGATATATCAAACTGAAATGGCTGTTGCAAACACCAAAATATTTAGAACAAAAAAATGATTAAGATTAATAGGGGTGCCCAAACTTTTTCATAGGACTGTATATCATCTATCTATATACTGTATATAATATGTAGGAGAAAAACATACTTCTGGGTAAATTGTTATCAAAATGATTTCAGATGCTGCTCCTATTACACTGCCTCGGGAACTCAACCTTCTGTACGTTTTTGCTAAATAGTAAACTTTTTACCCTTTTTAATTTATGGTACAAAATACTAGTAAATATTGAGGAAAAACTATAATAATTCACTTACTTTTGGTAGCATATTGGGAAAATATTGAGTTAAAACTTGATAGGATTTTCCATTCATTGCAAAGTGAAAATTTCCCAAGGTAGTGGGATTGTTGATCCATCCTTCTCCAACATTAATATGTGACTCCAGAGAGGAAAATAAGAGAAATATGTGGATCATGATTATACCATAATGAATTACAGGCAGTTTTTTATTGCTAAAGATACAATAAATTGTTTCCCATTTATTTTTCATTAGTGTTTGGTTGTCAAACCTTCATTCAAAGATATTTCAGCCAAGGTTTTTTTTTTACTGTTATATATGTTGAATTCTGTGGATGACTTTACTTCTGCTAAGTTGTCCAGCAGCATAATTACATTTTTGTGTATTCCTGTACATTGTGATATATGTAGTGAGTTATGTTCTATAGCATTGAGTATGATTCTGACATCTGCAGAATCTAGAAACTGTTATATACCGTAACTGGATTTTCTAGATTAACATTAATCCTATTAATATTATAAATGTGAAATGTTTGTGGGTTTGTGACTTTGGATGTTCGGATGTTTGGCGGTCAATCACGCAAAAACCGCTCCACCGATTTGGCTGAAATTTTCCACAAACATAGTCACTACACTCAATTGCGCAATAGGCTACTTTTTGTCACAATAGCGCACATACGTTTTTCCCAGGACCCCCACAAAATCCAAACTCACATCACTATCTCTGCAATCTCACACACTTTGGACCCCGATTTGGCTGAAATTTTCCACAAACATAGTCCCTACACTCGATTGCGCAATAGGCTACTTTTCGTCACAATAGCGCACATACGTTTTTCCCAGGACCCCCCACAAAACCCAAACTCACATCACTATCTCTGCAATCTCACACACTTTGGACCATAGCAAGCCACAAAATTCATATTACCCTCTACAGCAGAGGTCAGCAACCCCTGGTACACGTGCCAAGAGTGGCACTCCTGCCATATTCCACTGGCACGCCAGCAGCACAGGACCTGCAAGAGTTAAATGAAGTCCGAGTCTCTTCAGTGCTGTGCTAGAGCTCAAGCATAAGGACACTCCCCTGTGAGAGGGGTGCAGGAAACCCAGGGGGTGGAGCTTAATCGCTCAGGTCTCTGCCTGCTATAGTGATAGCTCCTGCCGTCTGCATCCTGCAAACGTTCTCTGAGGAGGAGAGGAAGCTGCTAGCAAACTGAAAGTAAGAAACACACAGCTCCCTTCCTTTAGTTCCTATTCTCATTAATGTCAGGCATTTGGGGTTATTAGTTTAGTTTTAGTAACTCCATGTGCCTCACATTAATAGGAATAAACCCCATCATGTCCCTCATATTAACCCCTGTGTGCCCCATATAAAGATTACTAATATGTGAGACATATGGAGGTACTAATAAAAGACCTCAGTAATGAAGATACTTAATTATTACCTCCAAGTCTCTCACATATCAGTAACTAGAGATGAGCGAGTACTATTCGGATCAGCCGATCCGAACAGCACGCTCCATAGAAATGAATGGATGCACCTGGTACTTCCGCTTGAACGTAGCCGGCGCGCTTAACCCCCCGCGTGCCGGCTACGTCCATTCATTTCTATGCGAGCGTGCTGTTCGGATCGGCTGATCCCAACAGTACTCGCTCATCTCTATCAGTAACTCTTACACAGGGGTTAATGTGAGGGACATTATGGGGTTAATTGCTATTAATAAGAGGCACATGGAGTTACTAAACTGTCATGCACAGGGCCAGACTTTATGTGGCTTGCTCAAGAGTATCCTGTGTCCAAAACTTACATGTACTGGCGCAAAATAACAACTCATACAATGTCGTATATCGAAGTATATTAACCTGAAATCCCTCTGTCCCAAAGTCACTATGTACAGTTTATACCAACACCGTATAGCAGCTGAAATACAAATTACATTCAACACAAAAGTCTCATGTGCTCTCAGAATTACAGCAACAACAAGATACACAGTTACATTTTATATCCCATCCCTTATACACAGTACGAAAACCTTACCCGCGCCTGTATATACCCACTTCTACAATCACCGCAGACGAAGTCGCGGGTACCAGCTAGTAAATATATAAACCTGACCACAATGCCTTGCAGAGGTGATTCTACAGTTTCCAAAAATGCCTGTTATTCAGCTTTGGAGCCCCATTTTCATGTAAATTGTTGTTATATTCATGTGGAAATAAGAAGAAAGCACATTTACTTGAATCTGCATATGAATAGAACAAATATTTACATGAAATTGGGGCGCCACAGTTGAGCAACAGATACATATTTGGAAACTGCAGAAACAACTCTACAAAGTACCGGAATTAGATTTCTATTCAATTTACTGCTGAAAGACTCCATTTAAGTTAGTTCATCATTATGAGATCGGTGGCAGTCGCTGCCTCCACCAATCCGTTGTTATAAGAGGCCGCAGTATTGAAACAAGTGCTGGCACCACTTGAGTTCTTACCAAGTACAGTTCATTGTTTAGCAGCTATGTCCAAAACTGCAGCTCAGCCCAGTTCACTTGTATGTCAAAAGAAGAAAGAAAAAGACACCGAGCAAACCGTAGTGTAGATCTGTGGTTTTTAAGGTTTTGATGAAATAACAGTATAGGCTCACCTTTCAGAGTTGTGTGAATACACAACACTTCACAAAGCAACAGGATCCAGGCAGGGATCCTGTAGATGGGTACAGCTGCAGGGTACCTTCCACCACGTGGGTGTAGAAAAATGCAAAATAAAAGGACCAAGTTGTCTCAAGACAAGGAGGATTTTAGGATAAATTTTGCTATATGTTTTTTTTATTATTATTTGTTTTAGAACCATTACACCTGAAGAAGGGCAGGGTGCATGCCTGAAACGCGTTGTGTGTTGTTCCAATAAAGTCGTTTCCTTTCACCTAAATGTATCAGCGCGGGTCCTCCTTGTCTTGAGACAACTTGGTCCTCTTATTTTGCAGTTCACTTATATGGAACTGAGATGCAAACAGGTCTTGTGACTGATGAACATGATCTTATGAGCTTGTAAAGTAGAAGTGCTGGACCCTTGTAGCTATGATATAGTTCTTAAGGATCCTAAGGATAAGTTGTTACTAAATAACTCCTTGAAAACTCTATTAACGTGTTCTACAAAATAGTGTTGTTTTTTTTATTTTAGTAATGTTGAAACATACTTTAGTCTTTGAATGGTTTCCATTTGCTTGAATTTCAGTCAGAGATTTCCAAGTAAGTGAAGCAGGTAAGTCTTTCTCGGGTTCGCAGGCCTCCAACATTATTATGTTACTGTTGGAAGGAATCATTCCTGATTTTTTACCAACTGTCACAGCAGTCTGAAGGTTATCACCTATAGAAACAGTAAGACATTGTAGCCAGTCTAAGAAGAGGGATATTCATATATATAATTATAGATTTTACATATATATATATATATATATATATATATATATATATATATTATATCTGAAGCAATTTGTACATAACAGCTCAATAATAAGGATAACACTGCAAGAAGAAGCAACATAGCCCTTCCATGTTACGTCTCTTCAGAGCCTTCACGTGGTGGCTTAATACAGTGTCTTGTCACTCTGATACTAATGAAAGAGGTGGATTCAGTCATTTGTATATGAGCAAGCTCTTAGGATATGAGCTATTAGACTTGTAGATACAGTGACCGGGATCAAGGTGCCATTTCACTGTAACATGGAAGACAAGGATTTCCTGTTTGGAAATTCTAAAGAACAAAAGGGCGGCAGCCAGTGTGGGAACACTTGGGCCCACCAGATGAAATGATTCAGGAGGCCCACCCTTTACCAACCCATAGTAAATAGACTATAATCCCCTACAAATTTGGGTGTTTCATGCTGGATCATTATTGTGATAGAACCTGGATCCTCTGTACTCTGGTGGGTCAGTGTGACATTGGCTGCAGCACAGATGACTGAGCTATTTGCATATAAATCTACAGTAAGGCACATTGATTATGCAAATTATCAATTAAAAGCTACAATAGTTATCCTAAGAAATAATAAGTGAAATAAGTATAAAATACCTGTGACCATCACGGCTCTAATATTGGCTTCACTAAGTTCTTGCAGTACTGAATTGGTTTCTGGTTTAAGTCGATTTTCCAGGATCAATAAACCAAGAAATGTGAGGTCACGCTCCACAACTTCCCTTTTAAAATAAAATATTTTCAGTAAAGCATCAGTGCAGTTGTGTAGTTTGTCTACTGACACTTTGAGTTAGTCTTATATCTTATGCCAAATCACAGGTTCAAGCGGCTAGCCAAAGTTTCTTCCTATGAAAGGCCATGTTCACATGGCGGAAAATGAAGAGAAATTCCTATATTTGGCCACGGTATAGCAGGTTATTAGCATATTGTCGCTGTTTTCCACTGCTGATTAGCCCCAGATGAATGCGCCCTATCAGCAAGGAGTCTTGAGTTGTGTGATCTGTGGCAAGATGGAGCAGGAGGTTGATTTTTTCAGTGTCCTTCTGCAATCTCTGCTTCCCATTGAGAATAATAGGTGTCCGATTCCTATATGTGAACATACTATTAGGGTAAAGTCACATGTTCAGGCTGAGATCTAGTCACCTGCTGCAAGATCACACATAACACCATTTTTTTTTTTTTTTTTTGGGGGGGGGGAGGTTCAGACAGCTTAAATTTGTTTCTTTATAGCATATAAATTGTTAATGGATGCACAGTTCTTCCAGTTAAATTTGCAAAACCATGTGGCTGTTGCAAAGAGCAAACCATTATCGTAGAAAACACTGGTATTACGCACAGTCACACAGTAAGTGGTTGCTTCACAGCCAGAACATATCTGCACCAGAGGCGTAACATGAAGTTCCTGGCTTCAATGCAAAACATATTGTTCATTACTTGTCCTTTATTAAAAGCTGCTTGTTTTGCATGACTGGTAGAAATTAAAATCCTGTACACAGACAGTTTTAGGGAAAGACCCCATGCTATATAAATCCAGCTTTTTTTGTTGCAGATTTTGTTATGGTGTTTTGAGCCACTTTCTTGTGGCTGCTTACACCAGGCGGGCATGCGCAATTGGATCTGCCCAAGGCTCGACGGCAGAGCTGACTGTGCATGCGTAGAAGTTTGAAGCCAGTGCCGGAACAAGACATGGGGAAAGGCTGTTCCAGAAGAAGATGGAGGCAGCACTGGAGAATTGTCTCACAGCATTGATGTGAGAGAACTCATTTGTATACCGAAGAAAACCTGGATTTCTACCGAGCGGCGGTGCGGAGAAGACATATAAAGGTAGGAGAAGAATAGCCTTTCTTAAGGCTATTCCTACATGTTAGTCTGGAAAAAAAAACATTTTAATGATAGAATCCCTTTAAGGACAGTCTGAGATTCACCTTCTGTCTTATCACAGGCTCATACTATTTATTTCTTCTGCTCCCTCCTTTACCTGCAGCTCTACCTTTATGAATTGGATGTTGTTATTTAAGCCTTCAGAATCTCAGGAGGCAATGCATAAAGAGATGGCTTCCATTATAACAAGGGCAGAAGGAGATTAAACTACATCTTAAAAGGATGAAAAAAGACATGAAATGCATCTTATACTGTATGTCAAAGAGAAGCCACAGTTAGAAGAGGACCAGGAGAGTTAATATTAGTAATGTTAATACTTTTTATAGTGTTCATCCAATACAGTATTTTCTTATGCCTTTTGGTTTGTTACACAATAACGTACATCAATACAGATTAATGAATAGGTGCCCCAAAGATTTCTGACCATTTAGTGTGTGAATGATAGGGGGCTCAATGTATCAGTTGAGTAAGTTATTACCTGTCTATATCAGAAGACTTTGGAAGACCTTCCTTTTGCAGCGACCGATATGCTAGTCCAATTACACGGAAGCCTTGGACTGTGTAGTTATCAAGTGTCTTAAAGAAGCTGTTCGGGACTATTAAGAATTAAAATTATTTGTAGTCTTGCAGACTGTAGTAAAATACGTCATCATTTGTTTTTACAAATAAATTTACATATTTCATACATTTTAAAGGAAATTTTTCAGGTTGTTTTTCCACCATAAACTGACTCCATCATGTGCAGGATGAAGTAATTCCCTTTCCATTGGTGACCCCTGTAATCTTTCTATTGAAGCAAAGTGAGGTTATAAATGTCTGAAGGAATTAAAAGTCAGTCACCCTAAGTAGTCATGATGGGTGAGGAGCAGCTTCAGACTAGTCACACTGTCCGCTTGCTTTCATGTCCTCTCGGGTGATTGACATCTTACAGTCCTCTCACTCCCTGATGTCACAAGAGAGGTGCCAGCTATCTACAGGAGATGAGATTAGCAAGGGGGCAATGTAACTAGGCTGAAGCTTCTGCCCGCAGCCATGTGGGAGATCCTGCCTAGTAACTGATAGTATTCAGTGTATATACATTCATACAGGGAGTGTTATCAGTCAATAGGAGGACTGCCCATTGGACTTCTAAGCCTAAATCTAGCAGAGTCTTAAATGAATAAATTATGAGTGATAGTGAATCTTTTCCTGCAGTTTTTGCTGTAAAAAAGTAGAAATTTTGGAGCCCAATTTTATATCACGCTTACCTATGTGGGCAGGCATAGAAGGAAAATTCCAGTAAAACAGGTAATGTTAAGTACAGGACATGGACCATTTTTTGATAGTAACTAGCAGAATAAACGCTCTACTCCACGAAAAAATGTGTAACGTTGAGATCCAAATAGGTTGCACAGAAACCCCCGACTGTATTGGGGTGAAATGATCATATGCATCCAAAAGATTTTCCAGCAAGCCAAAATGATAAAACTTAACTTTTACTCAAAAGGTATAAAACATGGGGATTACATCACCATTTGAAGAACACGAACATGATTGACCAGCTGACGCGTTTCAACTATGAGTAAGGGACGTTAATACACTAGTCCTGAAACGCGTCAGCTGGTCAATCATGTTCGTGTTCTTCAAATGGTGATGTAATCCCCATGTTTTATACCTTTTGAGTAAAAGTTAAGTTTTATAATTTTGGTTTGCTGGAAAATCTTTTGGATGCATATCATTTTTTGATAGTACCTCTGCTATGATAGTTTTAGTTACCTGTTTCTGGTTTGCAAAAGCGAACAACCATTTCAGGTGCCCCCTTCATGAACAATGTCATGTTACTCTCTCCAATGATCTGGGTGATCACCGACATGCGCTGTAAACTGGAGGAGAATGGGAACTGGTGCAGAATAAGGATTCCTTCCACTGGTGCCTACTTGATACAATTATAGAAATTTGAGAAGCAGTTAATAATGTATAGAAATTAATACATCCCACAGTGCATACAGAACATCTAATATATTAAATATACAGGGTTTTCTTTACTTTTTTGTGTTATAATGTTGTTCATACTCCTAAAGAATTCAGCTGTCTGTGTGATTAAAGAGATCCCCAATATTATGTAGGTCATCAGGGGTATAGCTGTAGGAGATTCGGTGGAACATTTGCTTAGAGTATTGGATGCTGGGGGGTTCAACATACAACTCTGCCTTGGTCAGCATCTTTAGATACAGGGCTAGGGCAGAGAAATTATTCTCGACTGAGGTGAAGAATTCTGTAAGTAACTAAAACTTCCAAATACAATGGTCTTGATCTATACTGAGTATTACAAGGGAAAAACAGCTTATTAAAGGGTTAATGTGTTAACCCTTGTGTCAATTGTCAGTTTCTTGGTTTTCATTCTGGCACCAAAAATTCTAAGTAAAATAATATGACACTCCTGTTACCACTAGCACTTAATAGTATCTGTGTTATCTATAGCTGGGTCGTAACATTTAGAGAACCCATACACACATGTGGCTTCTGAGCTATTGATAGAACAAAATAGGTTTTACAGCATACAGTAATGGTCCCAAAGAACCGACTCTTAATTTGTAATTCTCCTGTATGTACAGTAATAAAGATTAGAGATGAGCGAGTACTGTTCGGATCAGCCGATCTGAACAGCACGCTCGCATAGAAATGAATGGACGTAGCCGGCACGCGGGGGGTTAAGCGGCCGGCCGCCGTCAAAGCGGTAGTACCAGGTGCATCCATTCATTTCTATGGAGCGTGCTGTTCGGATCGGCTGATCCGAACAGTACTCGGTCATGTCTAATAAAGAAGAGTAGGACAATTGGGCTAACTTCCTGCTTTGGTTAAAACTAATGGTATTGAAGATAACTCTCATAATCTTCGCATGAAGCATGTTAAAATAGTTCCAAAAACAACCCTAACAATAGCAAAATATAGTTGACTTGCCTTTGGAGCAGTAGGTCCGGGTTTTACCATCGTGCAGCTATTTAATACACCATCTTCCTTGTTTTTTATGTTATAATCTTCAAGTTCCTGTGTAAAGATCAGATTAAGAGATATTGTTAAAACTGTGTTTCATGTGAATCCCATTGCCCCCTTTGTGGGAAAAAAACGACAGCACGGTTTTGTAAATCGCAGCATGTCAATTATATCTACAGAAACGCTGGCGGCTTTCCCGTAGATATAATGGTAACAGAAAGTCCGCGGAGGAGAACTCCATGAACTTTCTGTTTAAAACGCTGGGGGAAGAACCACGATGCATTCCCGCCGCGGTTGTTCCCGAAGCGCTTTAACGCGCCGTTTCCAGCCCGTGAAGCCTTAGCCTTAAAGCCTAAAATGCTTGTCTGCAGCCATATTGTGCATGAAGGGGCATGCAATATTCTATTTCTGACCAGGCTTTCCATTAGGAAACCATCATTATGGTGACCTTCAGTTATGTCAAGAATATGTCAAAGCTAGAACCGTCCAGATACCATAAGAAGCATGTCTAAAGCAAATGCACATAAGTAATATGTAACTTACCCAGCCTGTTCCATCAAACATCTTCAGGTCCAGTGGATCTCCCTGTAATTTTCCATCCAATTTGATGAGCGAGTGACAACTTGTCATTGCTTGCAGTACTGGGCTCCAGCATAGGTTGTTAGAAGATGTGAAAAATATCATATCCTGAAAACTAAAAATGTTGATGCACATTAACTTTGCAACTACATTAATAGTTATGTGACTTATAACAATTATTTAGAAAAAGATGTAAAAATGTTAAAGTCATAACTCACCAATTCCCTGCTACTGCAATTCTAGCCATGTGTTGTTAGTGACCAGGAAGTAGAAGCCATTGTGGGCAGAAACTTAGCAGTGTATAATGATCAGAGGCCCAGAGGAGGTGACAAACATAAAAAACAGTGGTACTTACTAGAGATGAGCGAACAGTATTCAATCGAGTACATGTTTGATCGGATATCAGGCTGTTCGAGATGTTCGATTCCAGTCGAACACCAGGTGGCAAACATGCTAAAAATTCGATTCCCCTCCCAACTTCCCTGGCATTTTTTTGCACCAATAACTGTGCAGGGGAGGTGGGACAGGAACTACGACAACGGAGGCATTGAAAAACAATCGGAAAAAGTAATTGGCTGGCTAATTCAGGTGACCTCCAATTTATATGAACAGTGGATTTAATATCTGGTTCATATGAGACTGTGAACCATGTGACTGTGAGACAGGGATAGATGTACAGGCAGGGTTAGCTAAGGATTACCTTTATTTAGGGGGGAATGTCACTCACCCAGCTCTTTGGGGCTCTATCTGGTCGGGATCCCTGTCGGCTTGCGATATGCGCGAGCTGACTTTTTCCCATAGGAATGCATTGACCAGCGTTAATTGGCCGAATGCCATACAGATTTCAGCATTCGGCCAATCAACGCTGGTTCTGCCGGAGGAGGCGGAGTCTAAGATCGGTCCACAGCAGTCTCCATTCTGGTCCGAAATTAGACTCTGCCTCCTGACAGACGAGACTCGGCAGAACCAGCATTGATTGGCCGAATGCTGTACTCTGTATGGCATTCGGCCAATCAACGCTGGTCAATGCATTCCTAAGGGAAAAAGTCAGCTCCCGCATATCGCAAGCCGACAGGGATCCCGACGTAATACAGTGACTTGGGCATGTTAGATGCCCCCAGACATGCTTCCCCGGTTGTTCCAGTTGCATTCCAGGGTGTTGGCATCATTTCCTGTGGTATCATAGTGGACTTGGTGACCCTCCTGAGTTGAATATTGGTTTCCCCCTAAACAAGTATTTATTCAGCATAGACTATAATGGGGTTCGATGTTCGATCGAACAGTCGGGTATTGAGCGGCTACTCGAATCGAACTTCGAACATTTCACTGTTCGCTCATCTCTAGTACTTACCACTCCTGGGCTATGCAAGTTCAGTTCTCTACAATGATGTCACAGAAGTGAGTTATGCAAGTGTCATTATGCATATTGACGCCAGCCTGACCCACATGACATCTTAAATGTCACTACAGAGGCTGGAGTTGTGTCGGAGAGGTGAGTAACAGTGGTTTGTATGTTTACTCACCTTCCCTGGGCCTCTGATCATTATACTCTGGGGTCTGAAAAGACCTCAATGTATAATGATAGCAGTATTCACCCAACAAATACTTTTGCGGCCTTACTTGCCGATCCCCACTCCTGCTCACAGCTGCCTCTGCTTTCCATTCTTCCTCCAAAAGGCGAAGTGGAGGTGGCCGTGAGAAGGAACGGGGTTTGGTAAGTAAATAAGACCTGTTACCTGCTGGGGTGTGGGATGATACACATACAAACTCAGGAAGAATATACAAGCTCCATACATATGCTGTCCTTGACTGGAACCTAGGACTCCACTACTGCAAGGCAATAGTACTAACCACTATTCAATGTAAACTGTATACTTCTGTATAAGGGTTTCTGTGTACGGACAGAATCTGTGAATGCAGAGAAAGTGTTAAGCACAGAGAGAAGAGGAAATAAATAAGTAAAGAAACACAAACCTCTTCAACAAGGTATATTACAAAGTTGGTTGGCTTCAACTATGTTATTGTCTCATGAAATATGAAAAAAAGTTTAAGCACACTTTAAATGCTTTTATGATCTTTGCCTGGTCAACAACTTCATCTGTTGCAGGCACATACTTTACAACTCTTTTACTGACTAAAACTTACCAGCTTTTATCACATGGAAGGATCCCATACAAATCCAAGATGTCTTCTGTCAAAGTGCCAGTCTATGTAGAGAAATTGATACATTTTATAATGTGATTCCAAAACCATTGTAACGCCTTCCTGTTAACAATTTGGATTAGTATTTAAAAAATGTCACTTATTTAACCTCCACCAAAGTTTGCATTATTATGAGCTATGAAAGAGCAGGAGATCTGTAAACACAACCTGTTTGATTTAGATGGAAATCCACGCAAACACGGGGAGAACATACAAAACTCCTTGCAGATGATTTTTTGCCCTTGGCAGGATTCAAACCCAGGACTCCAGTGCTGCAAGGCTGCAGTGCTAACCACTAAGCCAACGTGTAGCCCCAACTTGGTTTAATGTTATCACCACTTATCTCCTGTTTCTGTGCTCAGAATAGTGAATAGATGAATGTTAAGGCCGGTACTAAAGAGCTAATAAAATGACCATTTATTTAAAATAATACAAATTACGGAAAAAAATGAAACTTACTTTATCAAAACATACAACATTCAGCTGCCCAGCTAAATTCATTCTTTGAGGACTGATGCAGAAGATGCCTTGTTTCTTCAGCCTTGCTTGACCATATAGAAGGCAAAGTGTAATAGATGCTGGAAGGGTTGGATTTACTGCACATGTTACCATCAGAAATGACATTAGTACGATGTCATGAGTACTAGCCTAAGCAATGGAAAAAAGGAAAATTTAAGTCAATTTGTATAAAATTTTATAGAAAGTGAATTTTAGGTTTTACTCTTGATAAACTCATTGAAATTCTTGGCCTTGCATGCTGCCATCAGAAAACCGACTAGATCAGGAGGCTATAACATATGTAATATTTCATGTTTAACAAGTTTTTTTTTTACATTGTGTGTGTAACACCTTTGCCTGTTTGGCTGTTTGTGCCACCCTCCACTCACATGCTGCAGGACAGGAGGCGTGTTCAGTTATGATTCCTTACTTAGGCTAAGGCCCCACAGACCGTATCCACAGCACTAAACCGCTGCGTGAACGCATTGCGGTTCTTTCCGCAGCGCTTTTAAGAGAAAGTTCACAGAGTTTTGATCTGCGGACTTTCTCTTAACATTATATCTACGAGAAGGCCGCCGGCATTTCCCTAGATATAATTGACATGCTGCGATTTGCAAAGCTGCAACGGCTTTGCAAATTGCAGTGTGTCCGTGCTGCAATCTTTTCAGCAAAGTGGGGATGAGATTGCCTTCACTGTACAATTTTTCATGCAGCGTCTCCGCATTAACATCCCGTGGGGCCCCAGCCTTAGGGTTCTTCTTGTATTGATGGAACACTGTCCTATGCCCTCACCTTTGTAATAGATTTTTCACCACACCTTTGGTTTCTATCTGCTCATCCGAGAGTAAGTTCACACAACGGGTTTTTTAGGCTGGAACCTGAGGCGGCTTCCGCCTCAGGTTCTGGTTTAAAAAACAGGTAGCTGCGACTGCAATGCACCGGCATCCAGTCGCGCACTCCGCTCCAGATTAGGCCTAAATGAATGGGCCTAGTCGAGAGGGAGTATCTTCAGATGGATCCTCCTGAAAGAATGAGCATATTGCTTCTTATTTCTGGGAGCCGGAACAATGATTTCAGTGGGAGCCATCTTTTTGGTCAGGATTTTGAGGCGGATGCGGCCTCAAAATCCTGACCAAAAAACCCTGTGTGAATTTACCCTAAGGGTCCATTCATACAGAGGAAAATGCTGAGAAATTTGGTGTGGAATTTCAGCGTTGAAAAAAAAGCCTCCCATTGACTTCAATGGGTTCCTTTTTCTGCTAGCAGAAAAAGAAACCCATTGAAGTCAATGGGAGGCTTTTTTTCAGCGCTGAATCAGATGAGGATTCACAACAAATTCAGCACCATTTACCTCCGTTTGACTGCACCCTAATAGTTATTTTAGCCTTACCTGTGTGATTGACAACCTATCTTCCTATCAAGTCTGGTGCAGGCTCATCAGCAGCTACTGTGGATTTGTGCTTTTAGTAATTCCCTAACTGAACAGCAAGCCCAAATAACCTTCTGTTTCCCTCTGTATTAGTATGGATCTTATTCTGGACCTTCCAGCCAGGAGGGTTGGCTTGACAGGCCTGGTAGATGAGTTAGCCAAACAGGTTCAGACCCTTACTGAGGCTGCAGCATCATTCCCTGTTGTTTCTTCCCTTCCCAGGGTTAAGATGTTACTCCTGGATTGTTGCTTCTAGTCATGGCAAAAAAACAAATGAAATCTGCAGGTTTTTGGCACGACTTTCAGCTGGAGTTCCCTGGTGCAAATTGGTTTTTAGTCACATAAATTTCTGAAAATATGTGACTGCATACCCTATTAATACAAGAATGAAAACAAACAGAATATAGCTTTGTGTTGTTACCGTGATTGTGATCATGAGCTATCATTACAATTATCTATCTAGCTATTAAGTTAAACCGGGCTATTCCAGAGCTCCTAGGAAATGCTCTACAATTCTGATTTAACCCCACCTACTAACAGCATGGATATGTCAACAGCTGTCAAGGTGCACTATTAATAATGTATTCATTTCACTTTCACAGCTTAAACAAAATACTTACCCCATTTTTTTTGTGCACAACTGCAGTATATGTAACTCCAAATAGAGCAACAAACACAAGCATGATAAGAAATCTAAGTGCTTCTCTATGCAGTTTAATATTCATTGGTTTGTTGTATAGAATGGCCCTTACTAGATCTCCCTTGGCAGTATTGAATCCTAAATAAAGCAAAACAAAAAGAACTGTAAAAAAAACCACAACTATAAATGATATTTCCAAATTCATTTGTTTACATTTAATCTCTTATTTTTAAAAAGTTATACCGATATCATTGTTTTTTCCTAATTTAGACTGAGGCCCTATGCTGTAGAAATGCCGCTTTTTTTTTTTGTTTCAGATTTTGCTGTGTTTTTTTGAGGCTTAAGCCAGGAATGGACTGAGCAACAGGGAGAAGTATAAGAGCTTCCTATAATTTTCCCACTCCTTTTCTAGCTATCCTTGGCTTTGACTAAAAAACTGCAGCAAAATCTTCTATATAATAAGCTGCATTTCCATAAAGTGCATGAGACTTGGGCCCGATGTGGTGTAAATGCAGCGTTTTACAGTCCCTGCAAAGCGAATCCCATCCGCACATCCACAACCACTGCAGTTTTGGAAATCGAAGCATGTCAATTATACCTATGGAAATGCAGACGCTTTCTGTATAGGTATAATTGAAGCAGAAAGACTTTTTGTGAAAAGCACTGCGGGAAAAACTTCAAAGTGTTTCCATTGTGTTTTTTCTTGCATCACTTTTTTGCTGTGGCTCGCTATGAGGGAGTTTAGCCTTAAGCTAAGGCTCTACGGAACATCCCACAGCCAAAAAGCACTGCGGGAAAAAACGTGGCAGCAACACATTGTGGTTCTTCCCACAGTGCTTGAAGAAGAAAGTTTGCAGAGTTTTCCTCCATGGACTTTCTGTTACAATTATATCTATGGGGAAACGTCCGGCATTTCCAAAAATATAATTGGCATGCTGCGATTTCCAAAACCGGTTTGGGAAATCGTGGTGTGTCCGCACTGCAGTTTTTACCGTAAAGTGGGCGTGGGATTTGCTAGAATCCCATTCACTTTGCACTTACTTTAAAATGCTGCAAATCGTGGCACTTCCATCCTGTGGGGCTCCGGCCTTAAAGTGATTTTTCATAAGGTAAGGGATAAGCATTAGATTACTTTCATGTGCAATTACTGGGACATCCAGTGATCCGAACAGGTGTCTACAACTTCCTCTATGTGCTCCATCTGAATGTCAGTCCCATAGAAGTGAATATATTATCATGGTCTGGGGTTGCTAGGTGGGGTGGCATAGACACAAAAGTCCAGATTCTTTAGTCCAAAACAAAGGAAGAGTTTATCTTCACTCAAAAAGGTAGTGCAGCAACAAAAGGAAACAATACAAAAATAAATACCTGCCCGGCTAGGCTCTAACTAAACATAGAATAGGTTACCTCACCTAGTATAACAGAAATCCAAAAGCCAGTAGAATCATTCAGGACACAGCTCCAAAAAATATGACCTCTCAGTTGGCTCTCCAGCCAAACTCTGCCCCCAGTCTGCTGCTGGAGCTGACTTCTTAAGCCTCCTTGATGAGCAGACTCTCAACAGCTGAGTCGCTGCTGGAACATCCCCAAAGTGTGGACTGGAGGGGGGTGGAATGACAGGTCCCACTACCAACCTACCTGCTATTCCTAAAAATCCAGCCCAATACTGAGCATCTACCAAAATGCTCAGCAGACAAAAGTTGTCTGCTGAAAACAAACATTCCTTCTGGAGTTTACTCATCTCACCCACCTGAGTAGTTTGGGTGAGATGTACACCCCATCCATTACCTGACCAGCCATCGACTTACAATATATAAAGTGACCGTTACCACAGCGGTCCAGGATATTTGCCTGCTCTTGCAAGGTTTTTATCCATATGCTACTTAGCCTCTTGATGCGTCCCAGAAGTCTCATTGTGCACCCTCTGTGCTATTCTTTCCTATGTGTGTGTACAGCACAGGCTGCTGCTGATGATGACTCAGCTTCCTGTTTACACACACACATAGGAGAGAATAGCAGAGAGGAGGCTGATGACAACTTCCTGTTCTGGCTGGAAGCTAATTAGCATATGAAAAAAAACAGACTTATTGAAAACCACTGAGGCGATTTACATACAAAAGGTAGGTGTGGAATAGCTTTTCTAAAGGCTATGCATGTATGTAGTTAAAAATGACTTTTCCCAATGATAGAGCCCCTTTAAAGTGGTTGTCTAGTTCAGAAAACTCATTAAAAGTACCTTATGGCTTGGGCTATATGTTGTTAACCTATAGCATTGTAAACTATTCACGTATGTGAAAACCAGAACACCCACCAGTTTGTAGAACAACGGCTTTTACAAGATCTTGACTGTTACTTTTAGTCTGAATCACCTCAGTTCCACAATAAAGGACATGTTTCTTGTAGTCATCACCACTGTGTGCCATCCATGGAATGGAGTTGTTAACTTTTGGAAGTGGTGTCTTTGTCACTGGAATACTTTCACCTTGAAATTCCAAAATAAAAACACATCTACTGTAATTAATCTATGAATATGTCTCTCAAACCCTTGTGCCAAATAAGAAGTAACTCATGAAAGGAATTCACTCCATTAAATGTAATATGAAAAGGTTCAGACACACATGATCGTGCAATAATATATGTTATTCATATGTAATTCACAAACTTAATAGTATAACATTTCAGTTTAATTAGGACCTTCATCAGATCATTGATAAGAAGATAAGTATAAAGTATAAAGAGATAAGATTGTGGGGTCCAAGGGGTTTCTATGGCAGCCAAGAGGCCGAACAAAGGCCTCCTTAGTGCCAATGCACATTTGACATAGGAAGCCTATGTGCAATGTTCCGCAATACTATGTATTACAGTACATTGCACTGGGGACCACAGATCCCAGGTTCAAGTCCCCTTGTGGGACAGTAAAAAGCAATTAAAAGTCATCAAAAAGTCATACATACAAAACATTAGTACTGATAAAAAGTACAGCTTGCTCCACAAATAAAGAGTCCCTACTAGAGATGAGCGAGTAGTGTTCGATCGAGTAGGTGTTCGATCGAATACAACGGTATTCGAAATACTCGTACTCGATCAAACACTACTAGCTGTTCGAAGTTTAAGGTTCGATGCAGAACCAGCGTTGATTGGCAGAATGCTATACATTCTGACAATCAACGCTGGTTCTTCTCTTACCTTTAGAAGTCTTCTCCCTGCAGCGCCCCCGCGGCGTCTTCCGGCTGGAATTCACTCTGCCTAGGCACTGCGCGGGCATGCCCTCGCATGCGCAGTCGGCTCTACTCAGGCGTCGGGCTGGGCAGAGCCGACTGCGCATGCCCGCGCATGACTGCGCATGCCCAGTCGGCTCTGCCTAGGCCCCGATGCCTAGGCAGAGTGAATTCCAGCCGGAAGAAGACGTGGGGACGCTGCTCCGGGAGAAGACTTCAAGTAGAATCCAGCCCGACCGTCATTCGTGGACATGGTAAGTATAATTTTATCGAATTTTGCGTACCCCTGAAAATGAGCATTTCCCCCCATAGACTATAATGGGGTTCGAAATCCGTTTGAACAGTCGAATAGTGTGCGGCTGTTCGAATCGGATTTCGAACCTCGGACATTTTAGTGTTCGCTCATCTCTAGTCCTTACTTATCTTGTAAAAAAAATTACAGTCATCATAATACGGAAATACGGAAATTTTTAAGAGATGACTTAAGGGGCAGGAGAGTCAAGAAACTCCTCCCACTGATGATCAATTATATGATCTGCTATAATTGACATCCCCCATTCATTTATTCACATATATGGATTACACATAATTTGGCACCACTTGGCAATCAGAATATTGAATCTGGTTTGGCTTTTGATAAAACACTGTCCATAAAACAACCCTGAATACACTGACAGATACAATAAAAACTCAAGCTATAACCAATTACAAATAATGACATAAAAAATAGTAATTATCTAAAAGACAGTACCAGTTAGCATTGCCTCATTCACGGTACACCCTCCACTGATTAAAATGGCGTCACATGGTAAGTAAAGCTTGCTTCTACCCAAAACAATGACATCACCTGGAACCAAGGACTGAGACTGTATTTCTTCAAGTTCTGTAAATAAATACAATAAATCAAAAAGAATACTTCACAACCTCACACCAACAAGCTAAGCATTTTCTATGTCATAAAGATCAAATTTATTTATATTTGCATCAAATCAGTAAAACAGAATGTAAGTATTATATTTATATCAAAATTACTTACTTATATTATATTTAGCATACACCTATATTAAAGGGGCTCTATCAGCAAAATTATAGTGTATGAGCCCCATATATGCGTGAATAGCACCGCTAATGTTATTTTAACCCCCCCCCCCCCCCGTTTTAAAATAACACCATAAAAACATACATGTAACGCTAGGTTCACACTAGCGCCCGGAGTCCGTTCTGAGCTTTCCGTCTTCTGCATGCAGAAGACGGAAAGCTGTCAGACCGGGTCCGGCCGTGTGCGCCGGTGAGCATTTTATGCTCTCCGCCGCGAAACCGTTTTTTTAAAACTGGACACAGAGTACTGCATGTCCGACTCTGTGTCCGATTTAAAAAACCGGTTTTGCGGTGGAGGGCATAAAACGCTCACCGGCGCTCACGGCTGGACATCTTTCAAACCCATTCAAATGAATGTGTATGAAAGAGTCCTGCAGGTTTCCGTCTCCTGCTCAGTTTTGTGCTGGAAACGGAAACCTGCATGAATGGAGACTAGGCGCAGATGTGAACAAGCCCTAAATTATACTTATCGTGCACGCTGGGTGGTGATGCACAGTCCGACATCATTTTCTGGCACGCCTTCCTCTTCTTTCTTCTTCTTTCGGCGACGCCCTCCAGTCCTGGCCTTTCCCCGGCTTCATCGTCCTCTTCTTCCGGCAGGCTTGGTTCAAATCCGGCGCGTGTGCATTAGCCAAGAACGGAGGGAGTCGCCGAAAGAAGAATAAAGAAGAGGAAGGCATGCCAGAAGATGACGTCGGACCGTGCATCACCGCCCACCGTGCACGATAAGTATAATTTACATATATGTGTTTATGGTTTTATTTTAAAACATTAGCTGTGCCTGAATAGCCTTTTAAAAGGCTATCCACGCATATGTGGGGCTCATACAGCATAATTTTGCTGATAGAGCCCCTTTAATTCTATAACAAAAACTAAAAAGTTTCTCACTGCTCACCAAGGTAGTCACGAAATTGCTCAGTTCCAGATTAGGGTGATGCACAGAAAAGAAATTCCCTGGACCCCGAGAAATGTAGTATAAACATAGAACTCTTGAATAAAATTCCAACATCAAAAAGTTTTTTAAAAATTTACTTTTAATCCATGCTTTTAAAAAAATATAAAATACCCAAAATTTCAAGGATCCATGAACAAAACAAATGCAGGTCTCTTACTCATGCCCTGAAACGCGTAAGTGATCTGCATTTGTTTTGCTCATGGATTCTTGAAATATTGGATATTTTATATTCTTTGTAAAGCATGATTAAAAGTTAATTTTTATTTAAACTTTTTGATGCTGGAATTTTATTTAAGAGTTCTATGATTAATTCTATACAGACATGAAAATATATGTAGAGTATTATCTGTCCTCTCACTATAAATTCATTCTTTCACCGTTACCTCCATTTTTATGAAGCACCGAAACCAAAATGCTGTTGCAAGATGTTGACATTCTGTGCAGTTTGACTGATTGCTAAAGATAAGGAAAAAAATATAAATATATAATACATATAGTACAGACCAATAAGATAAAGCATTGATTCCTTTAGATATACAGAGCACAAAAATACACACCTTTCTTAAGTTATAGACTGTTGCAGTAATAGACATGGTGGTCATGAATAAGATAGCTAAGCTATATTCAATGTATGTTGTAGCAATCCATATACATAAAGAGTAGGCTTGGAACACATAAAATGGGTTAAAAACCTGGAAAAGAGAAAAAAAAGAGAATATTGGCAATAACTTGTAACAGTACATGCTCACCTGTAACTTCACATATTCCTTACAACAAAGCAATAAGTTGTCCCAGGTCAGAAATATCATACAGGGAATCATCCAGTGGGCCCAAGATGTACAGTCATGGCCAAAAGTTTTGAGAATGATACAAATATTAAATTTTTACAAAGTCTACTGCTTCAGTTTTCCTAATGGCAATTTGCATATACTCCAGAATGTTATAAAGAGTGATCAGCTTAACAGCAATTACTTGCAAAGTCAATATTTGCCTAGAAAATGAACTTTATCCCCCAAAACACATTTCAACATCATTGCAGCCCTGCCTTAAAAGGACCAGCTAACATCGTTTCAGTGATTGCTCCATTAACACAGGTGTAGGTGTTGATGAGGACAGGGCTGGAGATCAATCTGTCGTGATTAAGTAAGACTGACACCACTGGACACTTTAAAAGGAGGCTGGTGCTTGGCATCATTGTTTCTCTTCTGTTAACCATGGTTATCTCTAAAGAAAAACGTGCAGTCATCATTGCACTGCACAAAAATGGCCTAACAGGGAAGAGTATCGCAGTTAGAAAGATTGCACCTCAGTCAACAATCTATCGCATCATCCAGAACTTCAAGGAGAGAGGTTCCATTGTTGGCAAAAAGGCTCCAGGGCCCAAGAAAGACCAGCAAGCGCCAGGACCGTCTCTTGAAAGTGTTTCAGCTGCGGGATCGGGCTACCAGCAGTGCAGAGCTTGCTCAGGAATAGTAGGCAGGTGTGAGTGCATCTGCACGCACTGTGAGGCGGAGACTTTTGGAGCAAGGCCTGGTCTCAAGGAGGGCAGCAAAGAAGCCACTTCTCTCCAGAAAAAACATCAGGGACAAACTGATATTCTGCAAAAGGTACAGGGAATGGACTGCTGAGGACTGGGGTAAAGTCCTTTTCGATTGTTTGGGACATGTGGAAAACAGCTTATTCAGAGAAGACGAGGTGAGCGCTACCACCAGTCTTGTCTCATGCCAACTGTAAAGTATCCTGAAACCATTCATGTGTGGGGTTGCTTCTCAGCCAAGGGAATAGGCTCTTTCACAGTCTTGCCTAAAAACACAGCCATGAATAAAGAATGGTAGCAGAATGTCCTCCAAGATCAACTTCTCCCAACCGTCCAAGAGCAGTTTGGCAATCAACAATGCCTTTTCCAGCATGATGGAGCACCTTGCCATAAAGCAAAGGTGATAAATAAATGGCTCAGGGAACAAAACATAGAGATTTTGGGTCCATGGCCTGGAAACTCCCCAGATCTTAATCCCATTGTGAACTTGTGGTCAATCATGAAGAGACGGGTGGACAAACAAAAACCTACAAATTCTGACAAAATGCAAGCATTGATTGTGCAAGAATGGACTGCTCTCAGTCAGGATTTGGTCCAGAAGTTGATTGAGAGCATGCCAGGGAGAATTGCAGAAGAAGAAGGGTCAACACTGCAAATATTGACTTGCTGCATTAACTCATTCTAACTGTCAATATAAGCTTCTGTTACTCATAATATGATTGCAATTATATTTCTGTATGTGATAAAAACATCTGACAAAGACACATAAAAACCAGAGGGCAGCAGATCGTGTGAAAATATAATATTTGTGTCATTCTCAAAACTTTTGGCCATGACTGTAGGTACTATTAACCCTTAAATGTCCAACAAAAGACAGCTAAATTTGGTGCTGACTTTGAAGTCAATCATTTGAAAATAAAGGGACTCTACAAGAAGGATTCTACACTTTTTCAAAAATTCCCTTCTTATTCTGAATTGAAGCTCCATTTTCATAAAAATTGGAGATTTATTTGTATGCAGATTAGCTGAAAAGGGCTTTAGGGGCATTTGTTCTGCTGGGACTTCACTCTCATGCTCTAGAGAAGTGGTTCTCAGGCCATTCAAGGGACATACCCCCTAATGAGACACTGTGTTCCTGTAAAAGCGGCTGTACTTTTAGTTGCAACATGCACATATCCCATGCACATTATAGATGGCAGAGGGCAGTGGCGTAACTACCACCATAGCAGCGGTAGCAGCTGCCACAGGGCCCGGGACATTAGGGGCCCGGTGACAGCTGCTACAGCTGCTATCATTATTCTCGGAGGTCTTTTCGGACCCCCGAGTATAATGATCGGGGCCCCCTGTTGGTGGAATACAGGGGGCCCCGAAGCTGCAGCAACGGCTGAGACACAGGAGCTGCAGGTCTGGCTCCTGTCAGCGCTTCAGGACGCTCCCCCTCTCTCCCCCCTCCCCTTCTCTGCTGTCCTCTGCCCACCAATGAGAGGAGGAGGCGGGGCTTATCCCTGCCGAGCTCCTGCCGTCTGCACTGGAGGAAGAAAGGAAGAAGGAAAGTGAAACTAAAGCTACACAGGTACGTACTGGGGTTACTTATTAATGTCAGGCATATGGGGTGATTACTTGTGTTTTAGTAACTCCATGTGCCTCATATTAATAGCAGTTAACCCCATCATCTCCCTCACATTAACCCCTGTTTGCCTCACCATAAGAGTTACTGATATGTGAGACATATGGGGGTAATAGTAATGAAGATACTTTATTATTACCTCCATGTCTCTCACATATCAGTAACTTATGGTGAGGCTTACAGGGGTTAATGTGAGGGAGATGATGGGGTTAACTGCTATTAATATGAGGCACATGGAGTTACTAAATTGTAATGCACATGACCAGATTTTTTATCCACAATTTGTCCTGGTATAGCGGTCAGCGGGTGACGTGACAGTATTTAGTCCTGTAGGGGCCACTAAGGGACATAATACTGTGTGCAGGGGCCACTATTGGGTATAATACTGTGTGCAGGGGCCACTATTGGGTATAATACTGTGTGCAGGGGCCACTATGGGACATAATACTGTGTGCAGGGGCCACTATTGGGTATAATACTGTGTGCAGGGGCCACTATGGAACAAAATAGAGCGCGCAGGAATGCGTAGGAGGGACTCGGTCGAGATCTTCGGTGTCGGGGGGGCCCCATGTCAAAAGTTCGCCACGGGGCCCCGCCATTCCTAGTTACGCCACTGGCAGAGGGTTAGCTGATTTCAAGTCTATGTTATAACAGTATAATGACCCTATTAATGCCCAATACCCAGTATAACGACCCACACACATAGTATAATGGACTGTATTTTGCCTTTACACTGTAAGGGTAAGTTTACACTGGGTTTTTTGGACAAAAACCTGAGGCGGAGGCCGCCTCAGGTTCGGATCCAAAAAACAGGTAGCCGCGACTGAAAGTTGGTGCACTGCACCGGCAGTCAGTCGTGCACTTCGTTCTGGTTTAGGCCCAAGGAATGGGCCTAGTCGGGGGAGAGAGTGTCTTCAGGCCGACTCGCGAGGCGAGTCGGCCTGAAGAATGAGCATCTCACTTCTTTTTCCGGGAACCAGAACAAACCAGCTCCCAGAAAAAACACCTGACTGGCTCCCCAGTGGCGTAACTAGGAATGGCGGGGTGCCGTGGCGAACTTTTGATATGGGGCCCCCCCCCTGACCGACACCGATGCTGAAGACCTCGACCGACCCCCTCCTACACATTCCTGCACACTCTATTATGCCCCATAGTGGACCCTGCACACAGTATTATGTCCCTTAGTGGCCCCTGTACACAGTATTGTACCCCATAGTGGCCCCTGCACACAGTATTATGTCCCTTATTGGCCCCTGCACACAGTATTATGTCCCTTAGTGGCCCCTGCACACAGTATTATGTCCCATAGTGGCCCCTATACAAACTATTGTACCCCGAAGTGGCCCCTACATACAGTATTGTGCCCCATAATGAACACCCATAAACAATTATTATACTCTGGGGTCTTTTCAGACCCCAGAGTATAATAATCGGAGACCCAGGGGAAGAAAAACATTAAAAAAACCCTCTGTTATTCACCTATCTCCCGGCTCCTACGCTGTTGGCCTCCGAAGTAGTTGATCTTCAATAACTTCAGACGTCACATGACCGGAGACGCAGGCCCGGCTTATGTGACGACGGACGACTAGGCTGAAGTCTACACGGATCGTGAAGAAGTAAGTAACAGTGTTTTTTATGTTTCTTACCTCTCCCAGTCCGCCAATCATTATACTCGGGGGTCCGAAAAGACCCCCCCCCCCGAGTATAATGATAGCAGCGGTAGCGGCTGTCGCCAGGCCCCTAATGTCCCGGGCCCTGTGGCAGCTGCCTCCGCTGCTATTGTCGGTAGTTACGCCACTGTGGCTCCCATTGATTTCAATGGGAGCTGTCTTTTTGGTCAGGATTTTGAGGTGGATACGGCCTCAAATTCCTGACCAAAAAACTAAGTGTGAACCCTTAGGCTCTATTCACACAGAGTAACGCCAGGCGTCATTTGTGTGTAATTTGTGTGTCTTTTACGGCCGTCATAAAACGTTTACATAGAGTTCTATAGGAAAAGACGTCCGTAATTTACGGCCGTCATTTACGGCCGTCATTGTAATGATGGCCGTAAATGACGGCCGTAAATTACGGATGTCTTTTCCTATAGAACTCTATGTAAACGTTTTATGACGGCCGTAAAAGACACACAAATTACACACAAATGACGCCTGGCGTTACTCTGTGTGAATAGAGCCTTACCCTGTTTGTCTCCATACAGTGGGTGGACACAATTTTCCTTGTCTGCTTAGGGCACCAAAATGTTTTCCCCCATTCCTCATTACAGGTATAAAACAGACTCAAAACTCACTGTAATACAGTTGTCTGAAAGAAACCTAAGACTCCTTCCCTTAACCACACATAAAAGTAATGCTTTTGTGATTTTCATTTAACTAAAACTTGCAGTGCAAGGAAAGATTTAGACTGGCTTATGTCTTGTAGAATTAATGCTCTAACAATAGGCTCTTGTGTAGAATTAGGATTTTTCTCTGCTCTGCAGATTAAAATTTAGAAGAAATTCAACGTGTAACATGATGCAAGTTTTGAAAAGCTACTTTGCCCTTTTTAACTCTATATTTCTTTGTAAAAGTAACAGACACAGTAGGTTAATTCGGTTTGGTTTAAATCTATTAAAAGGGCTCATGATAAGAAAATAATTTTTAATTGCTTCCTGTATTTCTCTTTTGCCTAATAGGAAATAAAATAATAAAATAATAATGTTACAAAATTTCAAACACAATAATCCTGTATAGTGTCTTTAATATAGAGTGTGGGGAAGTTAGCTCGGTAGAAGCAGTGGTGTGGACCCAGTCAAGACAGGGACACAAAATATGCAGTAAGCTGGTTTATTTATACAAAAAACAGGAAAATAAATAAGCCTTGACTTCAGGCACAAAATGATCAAAACAAAATACAGCCTTAACTTCAGGCAAAAACAAAATAAAAACCTGCTCGTCTGAGCAACTAACCAAACTGAACTGATAACCTAACTGAATGTGTGGCTTACTTCCAGCCACACAAACAAAACACGCGCAATATTGTCTCACCGGACTCAGGGTTATAGGACAGAACCATACACCTCCTTTCACTTTAATGCACTGCACTGCACTGCATGATCTGCAGCCTTTTCTGGCCCAGTAATGAGCCCAACATCTACACCCAGGCTGAGGCCTACTCAAGACCTGCACTGACCACACATATGTCAGAAATCTGGAACTGGTAAATCTAGACTCCAGCACACTGCCTGTCACCTTCTCACAAGATCTATATGGCCTTCAAATATCACTTTCCAAGAAGTGATTCTTCTAGAGAAAAACCTCAATAAATAAAGACTAATTGAGTCACTTATTTGGTTTCTGAGGGGAAGGGGCTCTGTTTGTAAGTCCATCAGCATCCCACAATACCATCGCTGTGCAAATCAGTTTCCATGCCTCCTAACAATGTCCTCCAGGTGTGCTATTTATTCAAGTTTACTAGGTGGTTTACTAGATGGTCTTAAATACTGTTTGTCAGTAGAATTCTAGGAATAATATAATAATATAATCCAAAGCAGAATTATTACAATGTACGGCATTAAAGAAGTGGGAGCCTTGAAGGGTCAGTTCACACTGAGTTTTTTAGTGCTGATTTTTACGCTGAATCAGATTTTTTAGGTGGATTCAGTGTCAAAATCAGCGCCAAAAAACTCTGTGTTTCCTGACCCTTAGACTGGGGCAAATATATACAAATATACACTCACCGGCCACTTTATTAGGTACACCATGCTAGTAACGGATTGGACCCCCTTTTGCCTTCAGAACTGCCTCAATCCTTCGTGGCATAGATTCAACAAGGTGCTGGAAGCATTCCTCAGAGATTTTGGTCCATATTGACTTGATGGCATCACACAGTTGCCGCAGATTTGTCGGCTGCATATCCATGATGTGAATCTCCCGTTCCACCACATCCCAAAGATGCTCTATTGGATTGAGATCTGGTGACTGTGGAGGCCATTGGAGTACAGTGAACTCATTGTCATGTTCAAGAAACCAGTCTGAGATGATTCCAGCTTTATGACATGGCGTATTATCCTGCTGAAAGTAGCCATCAGATGTTGGGTACATTGTGGTCATAAAGGGATGGACATGGTCAGCAACAATACTCAGGTAGGCTTTGGCGTTGCAACGATGCTCAATTGGTACCAAGGGGCCCAAAGAGTGCCAAGAAAATATTCCCCACACCATGACACCACCACCACCAGCCTGAACCGTTGATACAAGGCAGGATGGATCCATGCTTTCATGTTGTTGACGCCAAATTCTGACCCTACCATCCGAATGTCGCAGTAGAAATTGAGACTCATCAGACCAGGCAACGTTTTTCCAATCTTCAATTGTCCAATTTCGATGAGCTTGTGCAAATTGTAGCCTCAGTTTCCTGTTCTTAGCTGAAAGGAGTGGCACCCGGTGTGGTCTTCTGCTGCTGTAGCCCATCTGCCTCAAAGTTCGACGTACTGTGCGTTCAGAGATGCTCTTCTGGCTACCTTGGTTGTAACAGGTGGCTATTTGAGTCACTGTTGCCTTTCTATCAGCTCGAACCAGTCTGGCCATTCTCCTCTGACCTCTGGCATCAACAACGCATTTCCGCCCACAGAACTGCCGCTCACTGGATGTTTTTTCTTTTTCGGACCATTCTCTGTAAACCCTAGAGATGGTTGTGCGTGAAAATCCCAGTAGATCAGCAGTTTCTGAAATACTCAGACCAGCCCTTCTGGCACCAACAACCATGCCACATTCAAAGGCACTCAAATCACCTTTCTTCCCCATACTGATGCTCGGTTTGAACTGCAGGAGATTGTCTTGACCATGTCTACATGCCTAAATGCACTGAGTTGCCGCCATGTGATTGGCTGATTAGAAATTAAGTGTTAACGAGCAGTTGGACAGGTGTACCTAATAAAGTGGCCGGTGAGTGTATATACTGTATATACTCGAGTATAAGCCGACTTTTTCAGCACATTTTTCATGCTGAAAAAGCTCCCCTCGGCTTATACACGAGTCAGGGTCCACGGAACACAGAAAACTGGAAGGGGGAGATCCTTTAGTGCTACTGCTCTGTGATTGGCTTGTCATGAGGTCACGTGACTGTGATGTCATCAAAGGTCCTGTGGCCACTGGTATGTAACATTTGCAGATAATGTTGAGTCTAAATCCTAGTAGCTCCGCCCACACCAGAGTCCGAACACATGGTCATGACGTCATCAGAGGTCCTTTAGCACACTAGGATTTAGCATCTACCTTGCAGATGAGTGGCCAGGATTCATTGTGTCTTATAGAAGATGTCTGTTGTATGGAGGAGAGGAGGCTACAGTAAAGTGAAACACAGGGACCTTCCTTTAGTTACTCTGCCTATTAATGTCAGGCATTTGGGGTTATTCATTTAGTTTCAGTAACTCCATGTGCCTCACAGTAATAACAGTTAACCCCATCATGTCCCTCATATTAACCCCTGTGTGCCCCATATAAGGGTTACTAATATGTCAGACACATGAGGGTACTAATGAAGGACCTAAATTATGAAGATACCTAATTATTACCTCCATATGTCCCACATATCAGTAACTCGTATGTGAGGCACACAAGGGGTTAATGTGAGGGACATGATGGGGTTAACTTCTATTACTATGAGGCACCTGGAGTTACTAAGCTGTAATGCACATGGCCAGACTTTTTATCTGCAATGGTGGATTCCCCCCCTCGACTTATACTCGTGTCAATAAGTTTTTTCAGTTTTTTTGTGGAAAAATTAGGGGTCTCGGCTTATATTCGGGTCGGCTTATACTCGGGTATATACGATAAATATATACAGTGCATTTTACTCTACCTGCAAAGGCTAATCCCATCCACACGTTACAGAAAAATATCTGAAGTAGAAACGTTGCAATTTCAAAAATGCAAGTGTTTTTACGAATAGGTACAGTATAATAGAAGAATAAAGAGGAAAACTCAGCGGACTTTCTGTGAAAAATGCTGGGAATAGAACTACAATGAGTTCCCACCGTGGTCTTTTCCGCTGCGTTTTTTGGCTGCGGCTCACTACATGGGGTCTTAGCCTCAAAGTCCTTTAATGGGTTTAAAAACAACTTATTTGGTTAGTTAACTTCCTGGTTATAGTGCGTGCTATGCGTGTGATTTAGTCATTTCTACATGCTTCCAACTGCAGTGTTTTCTTTTAGTGTCTTTTTTAGTTTCAGTTCCAGCTTCTTTTGCTTGTTTTTCTATTCCTTTAAGAATATGTTTCTTGACTAGTTACTGTGTTCTAGTCTCAGATCTCCTTTGCTAGGTTTTCTTGTCTCTGGTCCTGCTTGTTGTTCCTTTTAGGGTCAATATTGTTGGGTTCCCATTTGGGAAAATATTTAGGGACAGTGAGAATCTATGGTGTCTAGTGTTAGAGTCACTACTTAGGGATTTACAGCATCCCAGAGTGCTACTGCTTTAAGTGTTTGTCTATTGTGCCTTTGGGTTAATGTTGGGTTAATGTTAGTATGTGTCGTTCTTCATGTTCTATGTTATATGTCATTATTATGCAGCTTTTTCCTGGTTATTTCCCCCTCCAATGTTCAAACCCTTGCCTTGGTTCAGCCCTGGCCAATCACAAGCCACAGGGGTGGGTTGTAGGAGACTAGTCTCCACGGTGAACGTTGATCTGCAATTCCAGTCTAGTGCCAGTGTTCAGAGAGTACAGAGAATCCTTTCACCCCAGCTTCTGTGCTGAGGCCCAACGGTTAGCCTAACAATCTCAAGGAGGACCATTTTATGCCCCAGGCTCAACTAGAGACAGCCCTGAGAAGGGAGTTGCTGCTGTCTACTGTTTTGGACTTTATCTGTGCTTTGCCAGGAGGAATAGGAGAGGACCCTGACAGGAGATATGAGTTGAGACCTAGTATCCAGGTAACCGGAGTCCTGTCAGGTCCCCCTAAACCACTATACCCAGCATTCTAGATTGGACGTTGCACGAGAGGAGGAGTAGTGGTGTAGTGTATTACAGAGCCTGAACATTCCTAGACAACCTCCTATAACCAAGGCTGGAGGACAGTGTACTACAACTCCCATCTTCAAGCTTCCATTATCCTTTGTTCCAGTTTGGTTAATAAACAGTTACCTGGTTTCACTGCACCTCTAGACTCCTGAGTCATACCTGCATTACTATCTGGGCCCTTCTGACTAACACCACACCGGCTCAGATAGGAGAGGTTCTCTCTCCAACTGGTAGTGTGCCAGGGGAACTATTACTATCACCACCATCCAGTAGAGATGCAGGACCCTCCTTGGGGTGGGATTGGAGTGATAGTTGGAGTGTGCTCGGCCTAACAGGTGGCAAAGCATCCACCACCAAAACTCCCATTCTCCAGTCTCCTCCATCTGGTTTGTGGCAGATTTAGGGTATGCTAGTGTCAGGATTAGTTATTGTCTGTTCAATCATCTGTTGACCATACCACCTCTGTCACCTGTTTTTTCTCCCATTATCTGGCTACCATTACCACCCTGGTCTATTCATCCATTTCTGCTTTTCTATTTCCTTGAATTCTTGCTATCTGTTAGTACTGTGATAATCCTACTAAAAGATGTGAAAGTTTGTGTGTTTGGATGTTTGTTAGTCAATCACGCAAAAATGGCTGAACAGATTTGAATGAAATTTGGCACATAGATAGTTTTTAATCTCGATTAACACATAGGCTACTTTTTATCCTGGTAAATGACGTGGCTTCACAACTGTTATGAATTTATGTTCACATACTTTATTACACTGCTCCTGCAGCAGCCTTATCTCAGGTCCCAGGGCTGTTATCTCTCTGTGTAAACACACGCTAACCCTCAGTGGATTGTGTACACACATTTGCATATTATCTGATCTGCTCCAGGCAGTGCAGACAAGCTGACATGGGCAAACACGCTTTCATACAAATTGGCAGTTTGTCAATTGTAAACATGCCAGGAAAAAGAAAATCTAATTTTTCGCAAACAATGAGAGCTATGAAGGAAGCCAGAAGTCAACAGAGTTCTCCTCAAGAGGAGCTGAGGGGGATCATCAACGCCAACAACACAAGCATTATATGCTGTTGCAGAGAGCTGCTGAGATGTGGCAACAACCACGTGCACAGCGCGAGGAACGCATTCAGGAACAGTCCAGCTTGACAGCTGTGGAAACGCTGGAGCAGGTGGATCATCAACACCAACAACATGTTCATTATATGGCGTATCAGCGAGCTGCCGTATCAATCAAAGGCATGGTATGAGGAACAAATTCAGCAGCAGGACAGCTTAAGAGCTGCCAAAACGCTGAAGCAGGCAGACCATTGACGGCAGCAATTTGCTGAATATTGGCGGATCATCCACTCCAACAACCCGCAGACGAAGTCGTGGGCAGAGGCTAGTTGCTTTATAATTCTTCTTTATTCAGCTGCCTAGTTGTTGCATAATTTTGCCCTAGTATAAATTCTGGGAGAAGACTATAGGTGTAAAATGATCTTCTGATTTTCTGTGTTAGATGTCTAAGTCCACCTACAGCCTAACAGAAAAGGATTGCTACTGCTTTTAAAGGGTGATATTACCCTTATACATACTGCATGGAAATATATAAATCAAATGTTGGATTGCTGGGGTCCTACCAGTAACGCATCCCTTTCCTGATGCATGTATGAAGCCACTATCAGTCTGACAGAGACAGCAGAATACAGTGCTGTAGTTTTAGGATACTTTACATTCAGTGGTTGCAGATTGTATGAAAATCTATTATCCTACCTTTTTTGTCAGTAGTTTCCACACAGGAATGATCTTCACGGTAATCGTATTTAGTCCACAGATCTGTTGCCTGCCCAACATAAAAATAAGTTATGACTGCACAATACCAATACAAGAGCCACAAGGCATTGATGTATAATGTTTTGCTTTTTTGTACATAAAGCTTTACCGCTGTAAATATAATATATATTGTAATATGTTTTTGCTTTTTTAATTCATTTTCATTTTCAAGATCTCTTCTAAAAGCCATTGACAAAAACTTACTCATGTGCTGTTCAAACAACTGTATAAATCTTAAGGTATGTGTAACATCTTTGCCCGTCCGGGCTTTGGCGTCATCATCTGGACGCATGCTGCGGCGCAGGAGATGTGTTTGGCTGTGATTTCTTCTTTTGGGTTTGTTTTGCATTGTCTGAACACTGTCCTATTCCTACATCTTGTTAATTGAATTCCCACCACACCCGTCTCCTTTACCTTCATTTCCCTCTGCTCCTCTATTAGTTAAACTTATTCTGGCCCTGTGATTGACAGCCTGCCTTCCTATCAGGTCCAGGGCAGGTCCTTCCTCCCTATTTAATCTTGGCTCACATTCACACTAGTGCTTGCTATCGCCTTGTGTGTACTTGCTTTTTCTATCACTGTTATTACTTATATTCTGATTCTTGACCTCTGGTTTCCCTACTGACTATTCTTTTGGATTCCGATTTTGACACTTCATTGCTTGACTGTTACTGACCCCTGGCTAGCTGACCTCCCTTTGTTGTTGTTTGTCTTGTCTGCATTTTGTGTGCCAAGTAAATAGGAAGGGATCGTCTCCAAGTTGCCACCTATTGCGTAGGATAGGGCCAGGCAAGAGAAAGGGACAGTGGGGAGATTCAGCTTAGGGCTCACTGTCTCTTGTGCCCCCTTCTCCCCAGGGTTCATCTACACACTGGGGAACTGCTGTCTGCATTTCCCTGCCAGTATATTCATAGGACATCATTTTCACTTAGATTTTGGAGTATATTCCGCATTAAAATCAACTTGATCATATTAATTTCAATGAGATTTTGCTCAGTTTATATGCCAGAGATTTTTCTTCCAGCTGATTTAGGGAAAATGCACATAAATAAGTGATAAGTCATTTCTTAAATTGGATTGAATGGGCTAATGTGTGTGTGAATACACAGTACATCAAATCCATGGCAAATGTAAAGCTCAGATTTCTGCCAAGGGTTTTGGATCAGATTTTTCCAAATGACACAGGTTTTTGTCTTCTGGATGACAATGAGTGTCTCTGTTCACTGACAACAAACAGACATTTACAACTTATAGGAGCTGGTATACAAAGCTTGTTATTGAACAGTGAATAAGCTTTAGTTACATAAAATTGGAAACTCCTTTTAACATTAATCCAAAAATTAAACTGTAGAAATGATGGGGGTTATACCTGACTTTCTGTTCTTCTTTGGTTAGGCCAAAACCATATTTTGAATGTATATCTGAACAAGAGAGGTCTTCCTCCAGAACACTAAAAAGAGAATCCCATGTTAAATCTGAAATGATAGAGTCGATTGATATAATTGTGAATATCTTCTGCAGTTCTGCTTACCCAGTTTTCATAAACTTGCTCTCAGAGGGGATCCAGACATAGCGTATTTTTTGCACTTGTATGTATCTTACCTAATTGTATAAATTACAGAACTTTTAGATAACATTTGTAGCTATTGTATGACACATATTGCTTTTCTAAAGGCAAACAAACATTTCTCTGTATTAGTGACCCCACAATAATTTGTTACCATAAAATACATGGTTATGTTGAGACATCAGGGTTAACAGAACTGGAGTCGTGATACACTCTATTTACTGTATGTGCATATATAAAAGGAAGTCTGTAAGCAAAAGGCCTTTTGAGATAGTTAATATCACTGAATGACCACTTTATTAGAGACACATCTTCCTTTCACAGGGGTATTCCCATCAACATAATTATATCTATATTTGTAGACAATTAAAAGTTAAACAATTTTGCAAATATAAGTAGTTAAAAATTCTGCAGTGTTTTAAAGATTTCACCATCTTAGTGGTGACGGTCTGTTGTCTTGATCAGTTGCCAATGGATTCGACCACAAATGCAGAAACTTTCTATGGTCTGGAACTGGTCAAAAACCCAGTCATGATTTTCTTATTGTAGCTGGGTTATCAGACAGGGACACTACATGTGTGAGAAGATATCTGGGCTACAATAAGGAAATAAATCATAGCTGACTTTCTGATCTTAGAAAGGTTCTGCATTCATGGTCATATCCAATGGCAACCGATCAAGACCACAAGACTGTGACCACAAGATATTTAGAGAAAATCTTTAAAACTCTGCAAAATATTTAATTACTTATATTTGCAAAAATGTTTAACTTATAATTATCCACAAATTTTAAAATAAGTATGTACATGGGAATACCTCTTTAAGGAAAGGAGAAATCTGACCCCAGAGTGAAGCAAGGAATCAAGTGAGCCTTCCTCAAATATCCAGAAATTCCACTGATGGAGGTATAAAGGCTCTACCACAACCCACCGTCTTCTCTCCTCATCAGGTCTCATGCCTTTCTCTGGTATTGCCACCAAATATTAACCTCTAATTGGTCATTTGGATTAGAGATTGTTTTCCCAATTATTTTCTGCTTAAAAAGTTAACACCTTTTGAATTGGACTGTCTTAAACCTGAACTTAAATGGGTTAGTTACCTTTCTAGTAATGGGAATCTGATTTAAGCTAACCTAGGGAAGCAGAAGGTAAGGCCTGGACTTGTGTTTCATCCTGCTCTATCAACATACTGAACACAGAATTGAACTACAAGGTACTGATGCATTGGCCTTAAGTCCAAACAATATGCCATGCACTACTAGGTGTTTATGTATATGAAAATGTGTTCATGTTGTATGCAGTATATTTGGAATTTGTCATCATAAATAGTTCTTTGAAACTCTTCTGGAGGAATTTTTGATTTTTGTTTTTGACTCCCTGCCTTCCAAAGCACATACCTTTTTTTTTTTTTCAATTCACAAAGCCATTTGAGGGCTTAATGTTTCTGGCACAAACTGTCCTTCATAATGGTGCTATTTATTATTGTGTACAATGTAGGGGGAAAATGTAAAAAATTCAGGATAGGGTGGAATTGGTGAAAAAGTGCATTTGTGCGACTTTCTGAAGGGCTTCGTTTTTACAGTGTTCACTCTGCAACAAAAATGTCACCTGTATTCAATGTTCCAGTACAATCGTGGAGATACCAAATTTATATAATTTAATTAACATTTTAACGCTTTAGCAAAAATCTAAAATTTTGCACAAATTTTTTTTGGGTAAAATTTGCCATCTTCAGACACCCCTAACTATATTTCCATGTATGGGGATGTATAGGGCGTATTTTTTGTGGGGCTAGGTGTACTTTTTAGTTATAACGTTTTGGGGAATGCTATTGCTTTGATCCCTTTTTATTCAAATTTTTATCAGAGGAGAAACAACAAAAAATGGTGTTCGGCACTTTTGATTATTTTTCCTACTACAGGAATCACCATACGGTAAAATTATTTTTATAAATTTGTAGACCTGGTGTTTTCCGACACAGGGAAACCTAATGTGTATGTATTGCACGGTCATTTGTAACTTTTATATGTATTCTAGGGAAAGTGGGGTGATTTTAAATTTTAGTTCTTTTTGCTTATTTTATTTTCTGTAGGTCCACTGTCAGTCCTTTGTTCTTTTGTCTAACCTACATTTGCAGCACGGTGGCTCAGTGGTTAGCACTGCAGCCTTGCAGGGCTGGAGTCCTGGGTTTGAAACCTGCCAGGGACAACATCTGCAAGGAGTTTGTATGTTCTCCCTGTGTTTGCATGGGTTTCCTCCCACACACCAAAGACATACTGATAGGGATTGTAGATTGTAAGCCCTATATGGGAGAGTGATTGTCAATGTCTGTAGATCTCTGCGGAATATGATGGCGCTATACAAGCATAATAAATAAATAATTTGCCACTTGAGATGCACTACAAATATGTAAGTACTAAGCTGCTAATTGAATGAATGAATGAATGAATGAATGAATAAACCTACTGTGCACAGTTAGTAAGCATTGTAACTAGCACTGATATGCAGAAAGGTCACAACACTTACCTTGCCTTCTGGCTCCATTATAGATTTGCATATAACCGAATTTTCATCACTAATAATAGGATACCCTGGTTTTGTTGTTCTTGGAATATTGACTTGTATCACTGACTTTTTTATGTAGTCTTTAAGTTCTCCCTAGGGAAGGGTCATAAAACAGATAAAAATGGATAAATAAAATGTGAAAAATGGATTTTAGTCTAGATTGCCAATGAATTGATTTAGTTTGTAGCAGCATCAAAATTATACCAATGATAAAATTCTGGCTTGGCATTACTTTTCTGTGCATAATACAGTGTACCAAGAACATACTTCCACTTACAAAACAAATTTTCATAAATAAGTGGTGCAGTTGATTAAAAGAAACCTAGTATTATATATCATTAAAGAAATATGTTTCATTATCTACTTATTAGGCTGTTTTCTCCTTCATTTTATTTACTCAGACTGTTTATGTCTACACCAGAGGAACTTGTTCTGGGGACCCACTCAACAGCCTCCTGCTAAAAAGGCTACACCACGGCTCCTTCACTGAAATTTCCCATATGTGCTGACTATACTGACTGAGTATAATGCTTCCCTGAGCCCCCACACAGTATAATATGCTCCCCACAGTGCCCCCCAGTATAATGCTCCACAGTAGCCCCACATAGTATAATATACTCCCCAGAGCCCCATAGTATAATGCTTCCTATAGCACCACACAGTCTAATAGACTTCCCATAGTGTCCCCAAATGTAATTCTCAGCTGTGGTCCTACAAAGTATAATCCTCCAGTCTTCTGGTGGGCCAGTCCAACACTGAATGGTAGTTAGCAATGTCAAATAAACTCCCCCCTCATGGGAAATCAAATTCTATTACAAACTTTCTTATATTCACATATGATATTCATGTATATACTCACAGTTGTTTGTAACAAGACTGTTTCAGCATCTGCTAAATTACATGGGACACACTGACACCAAACCTCCAGCTCTGGCTTCCAATAAAACAGCAATTTAAGAAGTCCTAAAGAAAATATGTAACCCAGTAGACACATAACTTTCCTCCACCTCTCCGATTTATATCCAAATATCTCCTAAAAATATGAAAGAATAAAGTAAAATTAGACCGGTAAATATATGCATATATATATATATATATATATATATATATATATATATATATATATATATATATATATGAGTTACATATGTTTGGAGAATTTTGCTATAGACACTCCAATATGGCAATATAGTAATCTGAAAATGTTTAGAAATGTTTACAACTTTTTAGCTGCATGTCTACAATTTACATATTCTTTATTGCCTTTAACTCTCATAATATGGACTGTCATACTTACTTTACATGCCTGTGCTTATTGTGATGGCAATGTCTGAAAATTCTGATTATGGTAATTTTCATCTTCTTTATTACATGGGCAGCCATAGACTACTGTACTATAGTTATATTTATTTTTATATTTTCTTAAAGGGAGACTATCATTCGCTCTACTGATTTTTAACTAAGCATATAGTTGCATAGCCTTTAGAAAGCTATTCCAGACATACCTTTTATTCATTAATCCTCCCAGCCATTTTTTAATTAGCCCGCTTTTATTGATATGCTAATTAGCCACAACGGAGCACATGAAGTCTCTGAAGTTGTCTGAGCACTGCATGTGTTATATGTGTAATCAGGGGGAGATGAGAGCAGGGAAGGCTGACAACTCATCATCATCATCAGGGGGGAGGTGAGAGAGGGGAAGCAGCCAGCAAATGTCACAATGGCATGTGATTTCCTTGCTGCTTAAATCCACTCATACTGATCTCGGATATGGGAGTGATTTATTACCTGGTCAGATATGAGCTACTGTACAGATTGAATAAGAAATCTAACATTACAAAGACCCCAGGGAATGAGTTTGCACACAGACAGTGTATAGCCAATGATTTAATTCCACTGAGGAAGTGGAGAAGGGAGGGAAACACAGAGGGTGAGTGCAGGAAAATGAATTATTAGCAAAGCAGATTTTCTACATATTTGCTGCATGTAAATAATAATGACACAAAGAGCAGCAAGTAAAATACAAAGGCTGCACAAGGGAATAGTAAATATTTAGCGCTGCTGTATTGTGGATGTATTTGCAGATAATTTGTGGAAGTTGGATAACCCATTTAATTCTGTGCTAATGTTTGGTGGGAGGAAAAATCTGAATAATTAAAATCAGCTAGTTTAAATGAATAGGCTATTAGATTCAATGAATTTTACAGTCATGTAAAAGAGTTTTCTGTTTATAAAAGGAATAAATCACTAAACATAATCCGCACAATAAAATGAAGTTAATTAGGCCCAAGAGTAGCAGCAAATGTTAAACATAATGTGTGGCAAGTTTGAACATGCTTAAATCCTAAATGGAAATTACTTCAATATCTAAATGGATGGAATGTCAGGCAAATAAAGAGACATTTTACAAAGTTGCTTATGTTTGCTACTTCTATTGATTTATGCAACGTTTGTTAAAAAGTTAGTGACCATTAAGGCCTGGTTCCGAACGGAGTACCGAATGCATTAACAAGCGGTGAGCCTATGAAAGCACATGGACCCCTAAGGGTAAGTTCAGACAAATATTTTTGGACTGGAACCTGAGGCGGAGGCTGTCTCAGGTTTCGGTCCAAAAGCCAGTAGGTGCACTGCACTGGCATACAGTTGCGCACTCCGCTCTGGATTAGTCCCAATGAATGGAGGAGGGAGTGTCTTCAGGCCGAATCGCAAGTTGACTCGGCCTGAAGAATGAGCATCTCGCTTGGCTCCCAGAAAAAATACTTCAATGGAAATATTTCAATGGAAGCCGTATTTTTGGTCAGGATTTGAGGCGGATACGGCAAAATACTGACCAAAATATTCCGTGTGAACTTACCCTTAGACTACCATGGGGTCCGTGTATTTTCCGTCTGGTCTCTGCACGAGTCATGCAGAGAGAAAAGTACTTCATTAACTACTTTCCTCTCCATATTATAGTCATTATAAGGTCACATGATTGTATCCCCTAAAATGGGACTAAAAGAAAAGTTGAACAATGAAGTGTTATACAGTTCTATGAAAAAGTTTGGGCACCCCTATTAATCTTAATCATTTTTAGTTCTAAATATTTTGGTGTTTGCAGCAGCCATTTCAGTTTTATATATCTAATAACTGATGGACACAGTAATATTTCAGGATTGAAATGAGGTTTATTGTACTAACAGAAAATGTGCAATATGCATTAAACCAAAATTTGACTGGTGCAAAAGTATGGGCACCTCAACAGAAAAGTGACATTAATATTTAGTAGATCCTCCTTTTGCAAAGATAACAACCTCTAGTCACTTCCTGTAGCTTTAAATCAGTTCCTGGATCCTGGATGAAGGTATTTTGGATCATTCCTCTTTACAAAACAATTCAAGTTCAGTTAAGTTAGATGGTCGCCGAGCATGGACAGCCCGCTTCAAATCATCACACAGATGTTCAATGATATTCAGGTCTGGGGACTGAGATGGCCATTCCAGAACATTGTAATTGTTCCTCTGCATGAATGCCTGAGTCGATTTGGAGCGGTGTTTTGGATCATTGCCTTGCTGAAATATCCATCCCCGGCGTAACTTCAACTTCGTCACTGATTCTTGAACATTATTCTCAAGAATCTGCTGATACTGAGTGAAATCCATACGACCCTCAACTTTAACAAGATTCCCGGTGCTGGCATTGGCCACACAGCCCCAAAGCATGATGGAACCTCCACCAAATTTTACAGTGGGTAGCAAGTGTTTTTCTTGGAATGCTTTTTTTTGGACACCATGCATAACACATTTTTGTATGACCAAACAACTCAATCTTTGTTTCATCAGTCCACAGGACCTTCTTCCAAAATGAAGCTGGCTTATCCAAATGTGCTTTTTCATACCTCAGGCGACTCTGTTTGTGGCGTGCTTGCAGAAACGGCTTCTTTCTCATCACTCTCACATACAGCTTCTCCTTGTGCAAAGTGCGCTGTATTGTTGACCGATGCACAGTGACACCATCTGCAGCAAGATGATGCTGCAGCTCTTTGGAGGTGGTCTGTGGATTGTCCTTGACTGTTCTCACCATTCTTCTTCTCTGCCTTTCTGATATTTTTCTTGGCCTGCCACTTCTGGGCTTAACAAGAACTGTCCCTGTGGTCTTCCATTTCCTTACTATGTTCCTCACAGTGGAAACTGACAGGTTAAATCTCTGAGACAACTTTTTGTATCCTTCCCCTGAACAACTATGTTGAACAATCTTTCTTTTCAGATCATTTGAGAGCGGGCTGTCCATGCTCGGTGACCATCAAACTTAACTGAACTTGAATTGTTTTGTAAAGAGGAATGGTCCAAAATACCTTCATCCAGGATCCAGGAACTGATTAAAAGCTACAGGAAGCGACTAGAGGCTGTTATCTTTGCAAAAGGAGGATCTACTAAATATTAATGTCACTTTTCTGTTGAGGTGCCCATACTTTTGCACTGGTCAAATTTTGGTTTGATGCATATTGCACATTTTCTGTTAGTACAATAAACCTCATTTCAATCCTGAAATATTACTGTGTCCATCAGTTAATAGATATATCAAACTGAAATGGCTGCTGCAAACACCAAAATATTTAGAACTAAAAATTATTACAATTAATAGGGGTGCCCAAACTTTTTCATAGGACTGTAAATAGAGATGAGCGAACAGTGAAATGTTCGAAGTTCGAAGTTCGATTCGAGTAGCCGCTCAATACTCGACTGTTCGATTGAACATTGAACTCCATTATAGTCTATGGGGAATACATACTCGTTTAGGGGGAAACCACTATTCGACTCAGGAGGGTCACCAAGTCCACTATGACACCCTAGGAAATGATGCCAACAACCTGGAATGCAACTGGGACAGCAGGGGAAGCATGTCTGGGGGCATCTAACATGCCCAAGTCACTGTATTACGTCGGGATCCCAGTCAGCTTGCGATATGCGGGAGCTGACTTTTTCCCATAGGAATGCATTGACCAGCGTTAATTGGCCGAATGCCATACAGAGTACAGCATTTGGCCAATCAACGCTGGTTCTGTGAGGAGGTGGAGTCTAAGTTTGGACCAGAATGGAGACTGCTGTGGACCAATCTTAGACTCCGCCTCCTCCATCAGAACCAGCGTTGATTGCCCGAATGCTGTAGCTGTGCTGGCCATGCGCTCAGCTCGGCTACACCGGAGATGTGAACCCTGCTGCACACTCAGCTCTGCTGCATCAGAGATGCGCTGAACCCTGCTGCACACTCAACTCTGCTGCATCAGAGATGCGCTGAACCCTGCTGCACACTCAGCTCTGCTGCATCTCAGCAGAGCTAAGTGTGCAGCAGGGTTCAGCGCACACTCAGCTCTGCTTCATCTCCAGTGTAGCAGTGCTGAGCGCACTGCCAGCACTGCTACATCTCGGCATAGGAATGCATTGACCAGCGTTGATTGGCCGAATGCCATACAGAGTACATCTCCGGCAATCCTTAAGTCCAAAGCTGACTGCATGGATTGGCAGCTATGATTTAGAGATACACTGATGAGTAAAAGGGTAACAATGTTTTAAACATTTGAATTTCAGGCTCTATATCTCACTATCTACTACAGCTTCGAACTTGAGACTACCATCATTGTATAGACAATCATCTTGGCTATCTATATATAAATTTGACTTGCAACTATTTAGTATATGATTAGTTATGCAGACAGTTGAAAGAATCCAAAATGAAGTCTGTCTATTCATTTAAAAGCCAATAGTTGGACGTCCAGGCAAAATATAGGAGTCAGCAAGTCAGCTCAGCACACGGTCTATCAGATCTGGCGTGACACACAGCATTGGGCTCTGATGGATGCAAAAGGTTCTGGAAAAAAGGGGGTTAATGGATCAAGAAATTGAAGGAACTGTCAAGTTTGGGGGAAGAATCTTGATCATATGGGGTTTTTTAACAGCCAAAAGTGCTGGATAATTGACCAGGATTGATAATGGTCTCAATGTTGATTCATATGAGTATCCTATAAGATGAGTTACTTTGTACACTAAAGTGCTATTGGTATGAAAAGGATAACATAGTGTTCCAGCAGAACAGTGACCCAAATAATTTGTTGAGATTAGCAAATAAATGATTCAATGACAATGAAGTAGAGGTGCTGGATTGGCCACCATAGTCCTCAGACCTCAACCCAATCGAACACTTACACATAGTTGCATTTGTATGTCCCCCATTACAGCAACTGAAGGGTGATCACAAGTGTACAATATTTTATAGGCAATATGACATCAGCACTGTAAAGTCCGGCTACCACTGTCTATTGGCTGAGAGGCTGTCAGATGGTGCTACAACATCACAGATGGTGTCTGAGTTATACCTGCATGTATTCTCTGTATTTTCTGGTTTGAATGTGGACATTTTTGTTTGTATTCAACGAATTACCATTTGTTTGGTTTCTCCAAAAATTGAACAATTTGAATTATTCTGGGCAAACCCAGCTCGTGACAAAGCAGTTTATCCACCTCTAGTCCTAGCCATACAGCACTATAGGAATCTTATAGACAATGTCCACATATAATCCAGCAAATATATCAGGAGGTTGATATGTCAAAGCTCAATCCTTAGTGGATTGGAATGGTCCAATGAAAAGAATGTATAAACAAGGGGGAACCTCCTTGATACTACACTGAGTATTGCAGAAAATAATATATACGGCTTATGATTTGCAATGATCTTCCCCTTTTAGGCATATTATAATGATTTGGATCATAATCCTCCCTTTCTTCTTTCCAATATAACCCACATTTTGTAACATATACTACTGCATATACCATATACAATTCAGCAGCATTTTTACAAGTGATAATTAACTGTTATAGAAGTCAGGTATGATATCTACTTTTGCATATAAAGTGTAGTATCTACCATTCCAAAGTACTAAGGATTGGGATCTAGTGTATCAAACTCCTGATATATATATGGGTTCCTTCTATATCAGTGGGGGGATGGGGGGATGGGGGGGGTGAGGCTCGTGGCCGGTAAATGAATAAACAAATCTAGGTTCTACAACTTTAGGTGTCTCAGGGGAATTTGTGACACATTATCATTTATGAACATCCATAATTTGAAGGAGTTTTGTATAAGCTAGTCAAAATTGGAAAATCAGAGATGAGTGAACATTTCAAGGTTTGATTCATGTTCAGGTCTGCCAGTTTGGATAAATTTGGAACTAAACCGGTTCTTTACAAACTAGAAGTGCAAATTGCCTGAAAAAGTCATGTCTGACACTCTAAGCTCTCCTAGGATTCTGTCGAATCCTTTGTAGCTCTATAATGCAAAGTTATCTGTAGTAATGTCAATGTCCAGAACACATATCCATGGGTAAACAGATGGTAGCTAGGGGTACCAGACTGCTTAAAAACACGCTGCTCTGTAGAAATTTTTAATAACCAAACAGCATAAACTCGTTACTAACAGAGACTAACACCGACCATACTAGTGTTAACTAGTGCTAGTGTTTAGCTAGTGTATAACTTCAATATACTTAAGTTTTTTTATAACTTGCATGTAACTAATGCTTATCAATGAAAAAACAGGCCAATTTTTAATGAACAGGAACAAATTTTAGGAAAAAAAGAGGTAGTGCTGTTAGTGTATACTGTATTTCTTAACTGGTATTTTTTGACAATTCGCAAGACAAAAAAATAGTCAAATACACCATAACTGTACAAAAAGAATGCATTTTTATGACTACATTGTCTTCATTGTCTTTGTGGGCACACAGTACAGATTGAGCTCATTTGACTCTTGCAGTGCCATACAGTAGAGACAGTACAGACTGGATTTGAATTGGATGCTGAGAATTCAATCACTGACTACATACATAGCATGTGCCTGTAATACAATGGAGACTGTTCTAACAGTGTTGTGATGAGACAGACATTTTCACTCAGTCTGCTATTTCTCTATCAATTATTTAAACCTAAGTTTTCTGTTTCAAGCCCTAGCATATCTCCCAACTATTCCGGATACTGCGGAAGAGTCCTGGATTGTGGGTCCTTTCCCGATGTCCCGGCTGGCGGGAGATAAGTCCTGGATTCAACTCATCTGCATATGGAGAGGAACAGTTTAATAATGAAGCAGAAGCTGTCTGTGGACAGCACATGCTTCACCACTGTTCTCCTCCTCATGTTCTGGCCCTTGGAGCTGTAGGCACGTTGTGATGACATCACTCACATCGCACCTGCAGCTCCCTGAACATTCCAGGAGAAGAGAAGACAGGGGAGCAAGGGGAGGTGAGTATCAGTGATATTATTATGTTAAACTATGGGGGGAACATTAGACTGGGAAGGGATACTACAGTTTATAAAAAAAAAAAAAAGACTGGGAAGGGATAAAGGGGGACATTAAACTGGAAGCAGATCAGATGAAGGGGACATTAAGCTGGTGGCAGATGAAAGGGGGCATTAAACTTGTGGCAGATGAAGGGAACATTAAACTGGGGGCAAATGAAGGGGGGCATTAAAATGGTGGCAGATGAAGGGAACATTAAATTTAATGTCCCCCTCCAGCTTCCCCAGTTTATTGTCCCCCTCTATTTGCCCGCAGTTTAAACTGGGGCACAAGAAGAGGGATTTCATACTGTGGAGCAATTGAAGGTGAACATTATAATGTGGGGGCAATAATGTTAGGGTGACTGTAGGAATGTTTTTCTGTGTGGGGGCACAAAGAAAAATGGGTTATAAAGGGAGGAGTCAACGTAGAAGTGGGTGGAGTTAAATTTGAAAGTTAGGAGGCATTCCTTAGTACACTACTCCTCTGAACCCCTATACTATCTATTTTATTTTGTCTGAGACACCATCATTGTAATCTTTCTACACAAAACTGGAACTTTGTTTTGCATTTTTTTTATACTGCCTAGGAATTATCACTGATATCAGACCTATAGTCCCTTATGACTAGCTTAACCTTCAAGGTGAGCCTCTGAGGTCATGTGATCCCTTCCTCCATGCATTTCACACATTGGTTACCATTTTAGTAGGTTCATATTAAACAAACTGCAAAATACTAAATTCCAAACATTTTCATAAATTGGCAATGAATTTGGTTTGTGAATAAAATTGGTTTGTTCATCTCTAGTGAAAATACTTTCCTGAATGTGTAGCTTTACAATATGCTTATCACTTAGATAGAATTACACTTCCTTTGGAGTCAGGCCTGATTAGAAAGTTGTAGACTATTCTAAGCTTTGCACCGATTTGTAAATTTGGTGATCAGGTCCTTCCTTTGGTCCAGGAACTTAAAATAAGGAACTGAATATAAATGGAGCAAAACTTAAAGGCAATAATGGACTTTGGGCATGATGAGCAATATTTTTAAGTTCTTCTAGGAACTTAAAGTCATTAAGATCTACCCAAGATCCAAATGGCACTGACCACAATGAAAACGTATTAGAAAAGGCCAAATTGTAAGTTTTTCTCATACAAAAGGAAAAAACTGTATGAAATGTTTACTCCTAGATAGCATGTCTGACTATTGGGCCCAATCATAGGAAGAGGTGAAGACTAGATAGGAGGCTTCTAGTAGAAGAAAGATGTTGAGTATTTGAGGTTTTCACATATTTATTTAAAAGTGAACTCCAAGTCTCATCCGAGTGCATTTTGCTGCAAACTCTGGCCCACTTTGGATGCAGGCTCTGTCATGTACACGGGGTCTTACATCCATGATCGATGTTATCAGTGACAGCTGGAAGGGTCTTCTTTTTCAGTTAATGAGTGGCCCCATTATATCATAACAGGACAGAGATGTCATGGTAGCTGAGCGCCTACTGGAAGCTCACAGACCTATCATCATAGTTCTGTGTGTCAGTGTGGCACAGTACTGTCCATCTCATTAACATTACTACTAGAGATGAGCGAATACTATTCGAAACGGCCATTTCGAATAGCACGCTCCCATAGGAATGAATGGATGCATTCATTCCTATGGTAGTGTGCTATTAGAAACGCTGTTTCGAATAGTATTCGCTCATCTCTACTTACTACCACAGATAGAATATCTAGCAAGCTTCTGGCAAACACAGTTACTGGTACAACTGAAAATGGCCATATTAAGTTTCTTTAGTTCATGTGAAAGCCAATTTCACAATATGTATTAGATATCAGTAGGTAGCAGTAAGAGAAGTTTTTCCCAGGATCTGATATACAGTTATTGGGCTCTTAGTAGAGATGAGCGAGTAGTATTCAATCAAATACCTCACTCCCATAGGAATGAGTCTAAGCTACCGAACACCAAGGGGTTAAGCGCAGTGAATTCGATGTGCTTAACCCCTTGGTATTCGACCGCTTACATGCATTCCTATGGGAGCGAGGTATTCGATCGAATACTACTCTCTCATCTCTATCTCTTAGTATTGCTGTTATAATGATTAGTGACGCAAGGAGTGACTGAATGTGCAAAGAACACAGCTCTCGTCCTTATCTAATAAACAGTAAAGTCATTTTCCATTTTGGGCCTTTACCCACTCAGATTCTGCCTTTTGCATGTTCTAACTTCTCCACCTTGATTGTTAAAGGGATTGTGCAGAATTAGAAAACATGACCTGATTCTTTTCAGGAAGTGACGTCACAGCCATTGGGCACATGGCCATGCTGTAGCTCAATCCCAATCATGAGGTCAGCCATATTTTCGAAACGTGCAAACTCCCTAGAATTTACTGTAATTTACGAGGGGAGTACGATTTGTGATCGACTTGTACACAGTTACTTCTTCCAGCCCAAACCAGATACTTGGCTTGAAAGTAAAATTACAGGATGTTACTGCAGCAGCGGCTGCATCGCCTGATCCTGGAATATGGTGAATAAATCATTCACAATTAACAGCACTGCTGTTATATATAACCTCCCTCGTCTTCATTAATTGTAAGACGAGGGAGGTTATATATAAAGCAACATGTACCTGTACATGTAATTAAGAATATATTGGAAAAACATGGTGAGAATTTTTCAGACGAGTGTGTAACCATCACTTTCATATAGTTCACCAACGCGACACCCAGATTGCACGTCATGCAAACCCACGGGGGTAAGGTGACAGAAATATAATTTCAGGGTGTCAATGTGGTACACCCGGTGCTAAACTATTCATTATCTGTGTGCGCTTCTCTTAGACCACTGAATCCACTGATTGCCCTCAGCAGTGGCGTAACCACTGAGGCCAATCAGCTGCCTAAGTAAAGGTACTCAGAACATCACAGTGCAGCAGGGACTTCTTCTGTAAGAAGCAACAGCAGGCTGGGACCACGCTGGGAGTCACTGAAGAACTGGGAAAGGTGAATACGTTTTCTAAGAAAAAATTTTCAACTTCATTACGGATCCTGTCCAGGTCAGCGAGAAGTTTGTCCCGGCTTCAAGTGGAGGAAACAGAGACTCAAGAAAGAGAAGCAGGGGAGTGAGGAGAGGTGAGTATCAGTGTTTTTTATGTTAAACTGGGGGGGTAAAAGTCGTACACTGGGGCCATTAAACTGGAGGCATCTGAAGAAGACACTAAACTGTGTGGGGTCGCTAGACAGGGACATTAAACTGGGGGAAACTGGAAGGGGACATTAAACTGAGGCAACTGGAGGAGGACATTAAACTGTGGATGTAGCTGGAGAGGGACATTAAATTGGTGGCAACTGGAAGGTACTGGAATTGGAACTGGAATTAAACTGTAGGTGTCATTGGAGGGGAAATTACATTGAGGGCAACTAGAGGCAAACATTATAAATTTTCCTCAGGGCACCTCTACCAAATATTTTTTTTTTACCAAAAGACAAAAAAAAATGGTTATATTGTCTTTCTTAGTGCAGTTTTTGAAATTACAGCTGGAAAATAAATGTAGAAAACCTCACCAAAAACCACATCAAAAATGTATGCATTTTTGTTGTTTTGATACAATTTTAACTGCATCACATGAATGCACCCTCAAAGCTACAATATTCTATACTACCCACCCAACACATATAAGAGATCACATTTTACCATCACCAAGCTCCTTTACTGTTTACTTGGGACCAATGCTCCCCATTGGTCCTCAGACACATAATAATGCTCCCCAGTTTCTCCCAACCAAGGAGCAATACTCCCTAATGGCCCCCAGGCAAGTAGTAATTCTCTCCAGTGGCCCTTAGACAAGTAGTGATGTTCTCCAGTAGTCCCCAGGCAAGTAGAAATGTCCCCAGTGGCCCCTAGGAAAAAAAATAATGTCCTCCAATGGCCCCTGGCCAACTTATAATGTCCTTCAGCAGCCCCCAGGCAAGTAAGAATGTTCCCCAGTAGCCCCAGGCGAGTTATAAAGTCCTCCAGTTGCCTCCTAATGTCCTCTAGTGGACCCAGGCAGGTAATAATGTCCCCCAGTGGCCCAGAGTGAACTAATAATGTCCACCAGTGGCCCCCAAGCATGTAATAATGTCTGCCAGTGGCTCCCAGTCAAATAGTAATGTCCAACAGTGGCCCCAAGGCAAGTAATAATGCCCTTCAGTGGCCCCACACTGTAGTTGCAATCCTTTATACATCATAGTTCACCCCTTATTTAGAATAGTTTCAACCTTATAATAGCCCCCTTATTTGTAATAAGACTCCACTTATAAGGGAGGCTATTATAAGGAGGGTACTATTATTTATAATGGGGGCTATTATAAGAGCAAACTACTACTTATAAAGGTGCTGTTATTTATAATGGAGGAGATATAATATACAGTATAAGGGGACTATTATATACAATACCTGCCATATATAATAGTTCATCTCTTATAATAAATTCCTTCTAAATATTATTTTCACCTTCTATATAGTAGCCCCCTTATATGTAGTATTTTCCCTCATAAATAATAGTTCAACCTTACGATTGCCCCATATATTTAATAGTTCCCCCACAATAAATAATATTTTGCCCCTCTAACAGATCTCCTTTCCAGAAAACAATAAATCTTTTACTCACCTTATCACAATCTCACAATTAATTGATTGGCCAAAGTCTCTCCTTGTAGGACTTGCATAGGTAACATGATGCAGTGGTGTCATTGCGCCACCTTCACTACGACATCCTATGTGTTACCGCTAGTCTTCTATGGCAGAGCTGGGACTTTTCAGCTCACTGCTCTGTCATAGGATTAAACAGTATTGTCATACACAGCACGTCAATACAGCTCTGGGACTCTCTGGATGCTCCAGATCTCAGTGGCCCCTTTGGGGATGGGGGGCCCCGGCAGTTGCCCATTCTGCATTCTGGTGTGAACTCAGCCTTAAATGTAAATGTTATAACCCAATATAAAAATGATGCTATTAAATCCAAGCAGAGTAAAAACAATTCATTTTGGTAAAGAAATATTTCTTAGTATCATATCAATGAATATGCATTGCATCCATGTATTATCATAAACCATAAAAAGTAGTGTCAGTATAAATATAAAGAGTCTTACAAGAAAAACAGGTGTTTACATTCCCTAGATTTCAATAACCATATAATCTATACAATCTATAGTACATTGTCAAAATAACGGTACTATTTCTATAGTGAATGTGATCATTAGACCTGTAGTTGTTCTGTTAACCCCATCAGCACTCACCATTTCATTCTCCTCTCCCTGATTGAGCACAGCACGATTTTCTGCCATTCCTTCATGTACCAGTGGCACAGAGCAGAGTTTAGCATGGGAATGTGCAAGATTTAATCCCTAAAGACCTGCAAACATTTCACTGCAATACTTTTATTTCCTGAAGGCACAGCCTCCTCATTTGCCTAAGGACTCTTATTGGATGCTGTTATTGCACACGTTTTTGTTGTATTTTAAACAAATCTGTATAAATGTCACATTATATGATAGTTACTTACATAACTCTCTCTCTCTCTCTGTGTATGTATGTATAAATATTTGGCCTTCACTCTACTGTGCTCCACAAAGTTACCTGATTTTGAGTTGTAACATCATTACATATTTAAGGTTTGTTTTCTACTTTCACACCAGTAAAAATAGTATATTCGTATGACTCAGTACTGAAATTTACCAATAATCCCATAGTGTCATATATACGTACAAAAAAAGCTTTAAAAGGAGCTCTATCATTGGGAAAAGTAATTTTTAGATAAGCACATACTTGCATAGGCTTTAGAAAGGCACCTACACCTACCTTTTGTATGTAAATTGTCTCAGTAGTCTTTGAATAAATTGTTTTTTATTCATATGCTAATTAGCCAAAAGAAAATGGCCGCTTACACAGAATTGTAAGCTGCCATTTTCTTGTGGCCGGCGGGCATGCGCAGTCGGCTTGGCCCTAGGCCTAGAAGTTTCAAGCCAACCCCCGGAAGAATACGCATCAAGACCCTGAAGAAGATGGATGCGGTGCAGGAGAGTTCACTGGCAGCATTGGGGACGCCCCCAGTGCTGTTTGATTGCTGGGGCCAGCCCCCAGTGCTGCGAGAGAACTCATTTGCATACCAGCAAAAACCAGGATTTTAACCGAACGGCGGCCCGGAGAAGACATCCAAAGGTAGGAGACGAATAACCTTTCTTAAGGCTATTTCTACGTGTCAACCAGAAAAAAAAGTATTTAAATGTATTTAAGTGCAAACATTAGATGACAATCAAGTACGATGAATGTGAAGTCAAATAATGACAAATTAGGATAGAGGAAGAAAGGACCCTACCCATGAGGGTTAACATACAAGTGAATTAGTCATAAGTATAGATGCTGATCATACAGTGGCAGTAGGGTTTCTTATGGACTGTAGCTTCTTCTGTAGAGGTTGATTTCCAGGTTGCTTTTGAAGGTGAGAGAGTACCTGATGTGTTGGGGTAGCACATTCTAGAGTTTTTAAGGGGGATGGCCAGAGATATATGGAGGGGACAATCTGGCATGCCAGTGTAACTATTATAAACTGAATTTGATGTCATTGTAATCGTAATGACCCACCTGACAAAGCTGCCATGTCATTTTTAATGTGGAGTGAAAGGCAGAAAAACAAAATGTAAAAAAAGTATGATGGAATTGTGTGTTATTTCACATGGACACCCATTTTATGTATTTTACAGGATGAGTTGTATTTTTAATGGCATCATTTTATAGGTACATATCATGTATTATATGACATGTATCCCAAATTTAGTCTAAGGACCCGTGTAGCATCCCACAGCAAAAAAGCGCTGTGGGAAAAACCGTAGCGGTAACACATTTTTTTGTGCTATCAATCCTTTCTTTCTCTATTTAGTCCACAATGAATACTTACTGTATTTACAGCATAACTGTGCACACTGTTCCCATCTTGTACACTGTCTGCCAATAAGTATTTGGATAACTGTGGTCCGAGCGGCATGAGCCGCAATTACCGCTTCAGCCCTCCGGGGCATGCTTTCCACAAGTCCTTGTATGATGGCTAGTGGTGTTTTATTCCATTCAGCTTTGAGAAGACAGGTAAGTTCTTTCACCAATTTTGGACGGCTGCTGCACCCCTTAGTTCGGTGATCCAACTCAATAGGGTTAAAGTCTGGGCTCTGGGAAGGCCAGTCCGTTCGGTTAACCTGATTGTCACTGTTCAAAAAAAGTGCAAAGACAGCGGCACCATTCTGTGGGTGTGAACATACACCAAGTAACTGGATCTCAAACTAGATGATCTGGCATTTCGGTGGTGCTCACTGCTGACAGATAAAATAAGACAGTCCCATATAATACAAAAATAGAAAATCAGGGCACTCACCAGCCAGTAGTAAAATTTACCAAGCTTTAATAGTCATCCATAAAAACAGGTACTTGAACAGCACTTACAGTCGGGGGTGGGGCAGATGGAATGTGCAAAAAATGAAGCAACGACCGTTTCGTTCTAAACGCACTTCATCAGCCTTCATCAGAAATCCATTCTTGACTATATATGCCGTTGTGGAAACACTGCTTTGTATAGTTTGTTGCATATTTTTCTTTTTCTTTTTTTTAGCCAAACCTTGCAGTGTCCACTAAAAGTGAAAAATAATAATATCATGTATATATGTATTTTTGGGCAGTCACACATATGATACAATCCTGCTGAAAAAACTCATGTATAGCTTGCAGCACAGTAGCACTGATAAATCTGATGGTCGGCTATTTATTATAATGACCTCATAATTTTACCATTATAATACAATTCTGTGCATGCCCACAATGCTAAAATTATCAGCAACTGGGACTCATGATAGCTGTCACTATCTGCAGTCTATCCACATATGGGCACTATTAGATCATAAACATATATCTCCATAGAGAAATCATATTATAAAACTAGTGCCTCTATGCTTGTGAGTGACCCTCTCTTAACCCACAGTCGCTTTCTAGTGTGAATTGCGGCTAACCCATAAACCGACTACACATGCTGAAGACAACATATTCTTAGCATATATACAATCTGTCTGTTATGTGGAGTCCATATTTTCAAGAGCAGATGTAAACAGTATTGAGCAGGAAGCTTAAGGCCAGGGGCCCATGTTGTGAAAATGCAGCGTTTTGGCTGCAGAAAAAAAACACAGTTTTACCTTACCTACAAAGTGGATGGGATTCTGGCTAATGTCATCCACACATTGCAGAAAAAAAATCTGCAGCAAAAATTCTACGATTTCAAAAACTGCCGTATTTCTTACTTGATAATACAGTATTGGCAAAAGTAGTCCTAGCTCTTCCACACCTCAGTTTATAAATTTTCAGGTTTCACTACTTAGTTTCTCTTTTACTTAACTTACAATTGTGAATATTTCTATATGACCGATGGTTATAATTTGCAACCATCGGGTGCAAAATTATCAACATTTTACTGTAATTTTCTTGTCCATTTGTATAGCGTTTCTTCTACTAATGCATATTGGACTATTAACATTAATGTAGGTTATATACTAGTAAATACCTGTATATAACACATATATGCTTGGGTGTCAAATCTTGACATAACATATGACTTTTTGAGTTAATCTTATGTCATGTATCATGTATAAGGTTTGAAATTCTCTTTTTTGCATGATGTGCTCTTTTTTCTCACTACTATGTATTAGTTGTTTGTACACTTTCTGCGGTAACAAGATGTACAGTACATTTCGGTGCCAGAAGAACAGACTCCAACTCACATGGTGCACTTTAGTTTGCATCACATGAGAAGCATAAGACTGATAAAGATGCAATGTAATATTTTAAAAAGGAGCCCTCTAAAAAAGTAATCCATAAATGCCATTTTTCTCATATAAGTAAAACACAATTCTTTAGTGAACCGACCCCTAAAGCAATTTTTCTTTCCAAGAGTAGATTCCGTTTTTGGACGCAAACAGTTACCAACTGTTTAAGTAGCTCTAGGAAAACATGTGCTTTGTAACATTTGAACTGTACATTAGGTTATGGCACAATGTAACATTATAAGAGATTAGTTCATGAGTTAGGCAAAAAGAGCACGGGCAGAAAATATTCAGAAATGTTTCTGTAGTATGTAAGATTTATCTGAGCCTTCAAGACAAACAATATTCTTTATTGTAAGGGTATCTACACATTGTCCCAAGCATAGATGCATGTGATTTGTGATGCCAGTCTTTTACTACTTCACAATGGGCCCTTGTAGATTTATGCTGTTATTTCCCAAGTTTTGTCCAACACCAAAATAATTTTGTGCATATTCTTCCTTTGGTGATCGGGCACTTCATCACAACCCCAGCACCTGGTTCAGACTATGAACTGTCTCTCATCCCGGTGACATCATCAGTCCACAATGGTTAAAATCCTAATCATGTGAAAACATTTACGTCACTCACAGGAACAATGCAATGAAATTGGTTCTATGGCTGGAGTACAATAGGTAAGGAAAAGAACACAGTTCACTTTCATAAATGGTATACAGCACAATAGCAATGCAATATGTTGGACCTCAGGAGTTGAGAGCAGCTGTGGTCAGCTGTATACAGGCTGAGTGGCATAATGGTAAAGACTACCAGGCATGCCATTCAAGTCCTAGATGCTTTAGTCCCTGATATACAGTTTGCTCCAGCAAGGAACTTACCTGGGATGTGCCATGTTTAAAGGGAGTCTGTCAGCCTTTATTTTTCACACTTGTTTGTATGAAAATAGCAGTTTTTGCAGTGTGCACATGGGCATGAAGTACTGTTAGGGAGTGGCAATGCCTGGAGGGTCTTTGTTACCAGCACTACCTTGTCTCAGCAGATTCACCTGTCACAGCCCATGTGCAGATGAATGACAGCCTCACAGAGACTGGCAAGGGGGCCACACAGTGGCTCAGTGGTTAGCACTGCAGCCTTGCAGCGCTGGAGTCCTGGTGTTCAAATCCCGCCAAGGGCAAAAAACCATCTGCAAGGAGTTTGTATGTTCTCCCCATGTTTTGGATTTCCATCCCATATTCCAAAAAAAGACATACTGATAGGGAAAAATGTACATTGTGAGCTCTATATGAGGCTCACAATCTACATAAAAAAAAAAAAAAGAGACTGGCAAGAGTTTAGTGAGGAGGAGCAGTGGACCAGGAACAGGTTGAGACACTGGAAGACAGGGAGGTTGTCAGACATCTGCACATGGGGTATAGCTAGGCAAGGTTTGCTGAACAAACTCAGTGCTAGAAATTTTTTCATTTTTTTAAAGGTCTCTTAGTGGTTTTAATGGGTTAAAAGTGCACCCCTATACTTTTAACAGTTTTTTGTAGTGATTTCTAGGTGTCTGTGGTATCTTCTGCATTTGTTTACATGTGTAGCTTCCTACTACGTAACTTCCTGTGTACCCTTTATGCTACCTCCCTATCACTGCTTCCCCCACTCCTCCGTCACTGTGTTATTATCTGTCTCCCTGTCTCCCTAACTAAACTACACTAAACTATCCCACCCACTATTAACCCCCCTCCCTCCCAAGCTACGCAAAGCTAACCCCCCCCCATCCCATATCATCATACTTACCTAGTTTCCAATGTGGGAATGTGTGAGGTATGTGCTTTAGAAATGAATTGCCATCTCTACTGCGCATGTCATGAACTCAACTCCAGACTGCGCAGGCACTGAAAGAGAGGAGGAGTGGAAGACCTGTTCCGGACACAGGGAAGATAAGTATTGATGGGGATGGGGGAAGGGAGAATTGGTGGTGTTCCGTTTAGAAAGCGGTGAAATGGAACATCACCAGATTATCAGAAAGTGTGAAGGTAGAAGAGTTACTCCAGCATGCCAATTTAAAAAATAACTTTTAATTCAAAAGGTTAAAAATACATGAATATGGGTCCCACATATGTACAAAAAAGGAGCTATGGGAATAACGCCGCTGGATCGCCAGTTGGCATCGTTTATGGTCGGAACTACGCTGGTATGTGATTGTTTTCGAACCTCCGACTTTCGTTCTTGATTAATGAAAACATTCTTGGCAAATGCTTTCACTTTGGTTCGTTTTGCGCCGGTCCAAGAATTTCACCTCTAGCAGCACAGTACGAATGCCCCCGGCCGTCCCTCTTAATCATAGCCCCAGTTCCGAAAAACCAACAAAATAGAACCGGAGTCCTATTCCATTATTCCTAGCTGAAGTATTCAGGCGACTGACCTGCGCGGGTGAAGGAGATGGGTGGACTCCCAGTGAGAGTGTCATAGAGGTGTGTCAGAGTATCCTGGGGGTTGGCCCCGCCCCCCAGAGGTCTGCTCTGAGTGACGGGACGGGCGATCTGTAAGACATGTTTCTTCTCTTAAATCTTAGAGGGAGCATGACAAAAGATGTCAGCTAATGGAACAAAAGAGGAGAAGAGACTGCAAAAGAAGCTGGAAAAAGAAAGGTTGGCGGCTCGAGGTGTGATTAACCCTGCAAAAGGGCTGGAATGCCGGAACAGTCAACCTGACCAGCCAAGTCAGCTGGTGCAAGGAGTGGTAATAGTTGATTCGTCCCAAGAGGCCACGCCTTCAAAAGGGGCAGTTAAGCTAGTCAGCCAAGAGAATGACGGTGGGCGGATGGTGAGAGAAAAATGGGTAGTGGCTGTGGGCAGAGAAATAAAGAGTAAAGTAACTGAAGTTGTGAAAGTAGGGGGAGTGGTAAAACAGGGACGGGGGGTGGAGAAGCAAGAATGAATGATGCGAAGGCCCTGCCCCCTCCCAAGTGGAGGAGTGACTAGTGGACGACAGGCGAGTCAGGGTCCCTCCAGACCTCCCAAAGTTACTGAAGAGGTAAGGGGAGGGGTAAAAAGGGTTAACGTCACTGATGAGAGTATGGATGTTGCTTTAAATGTCACTGAATCTGTTAAAGCTGCTGAAAGTGTCGCTGTGGTTGCTGCTGCCACTGAGGCGGCTAACTCCGCGGGGACCGCTGGAACAGTGGTTGCCTCATCTGAACAAAATGATAGGGAGAAAATGGCAGGGACTTCAGCCCCCCCTGGTAGATCATAACAGGTTAATACAGCCTCTGGCAATTCTGATAGAGCTGGTGGCAGCTCGGGGAATGCATCAAATGTAAGATCATATGCTAATGTAGCAGCAGGGGGGGCAGCTAGTGGTCCCTTTCCCTCCTCTGGTCCTGGAGACAGTTCTTTACAGCAGCAGCTTCTGGCTGCCTTACGAGCGGGGCAAAGCACGATGACCATAGGGGGTTAGACGATGGATGTCTCATTCTGGATCGACCGATTCGGTCTGAGTTCTTTCTGAAATTAGGGAGGAAAGCTCCAATGGGCTATCCCCACATCAGGGGGGTAGGGGCCTGATTCAGAGGAATGTGGTTAGGCTCAGGTGGGAGGGAAGTGGCCCCTGCCTGTCAAGGGGGGAGGTCGTGAAACTTCCTTCTGCTTGGGCTCGGCTTTAGGGCAGTTGACATCTTTGCCCTCATTCACCCGGCCGGGACCAAAAACTTTGATGTAAGTTTTGTGACCCCCAAGGAATGGAAATATTCTGGTAAAATTACCATCTTGTTGAGGATAAACCAGCGTGGAGGGATTTTCAGGTCTGGCCCATAACCCGTCAAGATTCAGTCAGGAAAGTGGCCGTTCTAACCCGTAACAAATCTATTTCAGGTTACGACATAATGACTTGGCTGGGGAGGTATGGTGAAGTAAAGGAGGAAGCAGCTGGATGAAAATGGCATTTGGACAGGCGCCTGGACTTTTATGGTCAAACTGGGTCAGAGGCGGCTCTGTGTCCCACATTCCGTCCTCAGCCTTTCTTGGATGAGACCGGGTCCTCATATTTTACCAGGGCCAGCTATAAGTGTGGTGACCTGATGCACTTGAGTGCAGCATGCACTATAGAGAAGTGCACAATGTGTGGTGAGCTGGGTCACCTGGCTGCCACCAGTGACAGGATGAAGTGCCATTTGTGCAGAGTGCTCCGTCACTCTATTGGCAGCTGTCAGTGGTCAGCCGCCAACATAGGTCACCAACCGGAGGCATCGAGGGAGGAGACTGCTGCTGAAGGGGAAGGGGAAGATGTTAGTCGGTCGGCTAGCACAGCACGGCACCAGGGGAGGAACCAGTCATCTAGGGAGAGAAGGTTTCAGCAGAGAGAAGAGCAAAGGAATGGGGTGATGCAGCTCCCCCCTGATGCTGGCTCGGGTGGGGACTCTGGTGCCGGAGTGTCCACTGACAGTACCCTGGTTGAGGAGATGGTTAGGATGAGAAGAGAGGAAGAGGCCGGCCAGTCCTTAGCTTCTCAGTACGATGTAGCATCTCGCCCCCTGGCCAAGAAAAGGAGTATCGAGGACCCCCTAGTGCTGAGTCCTAATCGCTTCTTGTTCCTCCCAATTGAAGAAGCTCAAGACATTGAAGCTGCGGTTTCGGGGGAGGCTTCAGGGGACGAGGAGGGGCAGTCAGGAGCTGCTGAGTCTGCTCCTGGGGGAGGCCCCCTGCTCTCTGAGGGGAGGCTGGCCAGAGGAGGGAGATGGAGCCAAGGTAGGGAAGGACCTGAAGGGCCCGGACGGTCTGGAAGGCCCCTCCAAGGAAAAGAAGGAGCAGAAGGGGTCAAAGGGTCCAAAAGGGCCCAAGCAACCTATTAAGGCTCCAAAGCCCCCTAAACAGGAGAAAAATGAGAAAAAGAATAATAATAATAATAATAATAATAACAATAATAATAATAATAATGACAAGAACAAAAAATAATAATAGTAATAACAAAAATGCAAAGGATGATTTTGACATGGATATGTCCAAATTAAAAAAAGGGGGAAAAAGGGATTCTTCATCGGAACCTGGGGGTAAGAGTGAGGGGGGACGGGAAGAAGAAGGCCGTTTAACTTAATTAATCTCTATGGGGTCAATTGCAGACTTTTAGCAAGCAGTCTAAAGTTTAGCTGAAATGAACTTCAAAGACAAATAGGTATGAGGCGCCATACAGATTCATTTTGTTGTTGTTTTTTTTAAACATTTCTAACCAAAAGTTATGGAAAACCTCAAAAAAAGAGAGAGTTTGAAAATTATAACCTTACAGTTTAAAAATCCCAAGGACAGAGCAGACGAGAGAGATACAAATATGTCCTTCCTTATCTTTACTTTTGTAATGGGCAAATTCAGATATGGATATGTCCATTTAACTGTTCTCCAGTTTAGTTAACAATGCAATTTATCTTCATATCAATCAAACACATTACAGTATCACAACATGCTAACAAAAACTTCAAAAGACTGCAATTCACCCCTTCCCCACTGGGTGGCCACACCTTGACATACTCAGAATTGCTAGCATATTACTTTGTGATAATTTATCACAAAACCAGGTTGTATTTAGAAAATCTACTAAACAATACACAAATCTAGGCACATGTACAAAAACCAGGTAAGGGAAGACAGCTGTATTTCTGTATATCCTGCTGCTGTACAATACTATCAATTGTACTTTATTTTTTAGAAAGTCAAACTTGTACTGCTGAACATATAGCATATATGTTAGCGTACGTATATTTAACATCAATTTGCATGAAAGAATTAATGGATTTTCTGGAGGCTAAGAATTATAGATTGAATCAACTACTTAAAAATAGTATGTGAAAAATGAGAAAATCTGTATTTTTTCCTGTTTTTGCACATTATTCTTTATCTGAAAATTCTAATTTAAAATACTGTATACAGTAATAGATCCAGCTTAGAAAATAAAGCTATATAGTGGTGCTTAAAAGTCTGTGAACCCTTTCCTCCATACAAAACAGCTTAACGTGAATCTGTTACCAGTAAGATAGGGTAAGCTGAGGCTCCCCCCATTGTAAAGCTTTTCACCCATGAAAATCCCCAGCCTCCATTGCCAAGATTCATTTATTTCTTCCCCAGCATGTCATTGGGCCTTTGCTTATTATACTCACAATAATATTGGCTCAGGAGTGGTAAAACTACCAAAGTTTTTGGTTTGACCGATAAATTTGTAGCGAAAACAGTAGGGACCACTATGGGATGTTATGCTGTGTGTAGGGGCCTTTATTAGATACTATACTGTGTGGAGGAGCTACTGTAAGACATAATACTGTGTGGAGGGGCCACTATGCGATGTTATATTATGAGGAGGGCTGCAATGGGACATTGTACTGTGTGAAGAGGCCACAATAGAACATTATACTATGTGTACTATGGGACATTATTTTTAAGGGCGTTAATGAGGAATTGAACAAACTCTGGAAGGGCTGGGGCAGGTGTAACCAAAAAAAAGTATCCTCATCTGTCCTCGGAAATCTGGAGTGTGTTTTTGCAGATCACTTTGGTCCATGGAAGCCTTGTGCCTCATGTGATCATTGAGGCCTCAATCCATAGCCTCAGTGGTTGCTGGGGAGAGACTGGTGATGTCGCACACACATAACTGGTTTCTCTCCAGCCACTGCTGAGGCTGCTGATAGGCGCAAGGCTTCCAGGAATGGAAGCATGGCACAGTCAAATGGGCAGACATGACAGACACTGGAGCACTGGGGACAGATGAGTATGTTTTAATTTTTTATGATACACCTGCCCCAGGCACCTCCAAAGTTTTTCGGTCCTGGAAAACCCCTGTAAGCTGAGCTGGTTGTATGTCCTAGGCTTCTTTAAAGTACTGCACATGTGCTGCTGGCTCAGTAACATATCCCAGGTAAATGGTTTCAGTGCCGAGTGGTGCACATGTGCAATAGTAGCAAACCTATTTTTAGAACTTCGAGGGAAGGGGTGCAATTTCAGTTTTCAGCATCAAAAAGTTCGAATCGGATCTGGTACTCAAATTCTGATGTTCCTCGATTGAAGTCCTGACCTTTTCCTTTAGGATATGCTGCCATAATTCAGAATTCATTGTTCTATGGTGGCAAGCTATCCTGGTCCCGGGGGCAGAAAAAACGGCCAAAGTATGATAGTATGATAATACCACCTCCGTGTTCCATGGATGGCATGATGTTTTTATACTGGAATGAAGTGTTTTCCATTCTTCAAACACAATGTTTTTCATTTAATTCAGAAAGCTCTATTGTGGTTTCATCTCTCCACAAAACATTATTCTAGTAATCTTCAGGTTTCTCCAGATGATCTTTAGCAAACCTGCAATAGGGAACAATGTTCTATTTGGAGAGTAGTTCCTCTCTACTTGCAATTCTGCCATGTATACCATTTTAGGTCAATGTCCTCCAGATTGCAGACTCACAAACATTGACATTCCCCCTACGCCCAAACAGCAGCACAAGATGGGGTATTCCTGCCCCTGTGTACTGTTAGGACAGGTGGAACTTTTATTAAACTAACAAGTTGCCCTCCCATAAAGGCCCAGGAGACCTCCCCCTCCCTGTGTTTTTTTCTGTCCTGTTACCAGGACAGGTGGAGGGAGAGGTCTCCTCTCCCATCTGAATTGGGTGGGCCTCCGCTCCCCTTTGGACTTACCTGGGGGTAGTGGAGGTCACCTTCTCAAGGAGTGCAGCCTCTGGACCCGCATTGACGGCGCCATTCTGCTCTCCGCGCCTCTGTTGTTCCGGCCGCGGACACTGTGTGTGCGCCGCGACCTTCCGGCTCTACCGCGCATGCGCGGGAGCCGCTTCGCGCATGCACGCGGGTACCGTTTCGTGGCCCGTATTGTGCATGCGCGCCCTTCCGTCCGGCGCATGCGTACCAGTGAGCCAAGGCGCCGGACGGAGATTTTTTTAGTTCACAGGTAGGGGCTTGTGAGGGGAAAGGTTTTCCCCACCTAGGGAGGCCAGGAAGGCTCTCCTTTTTAGTTAGGGGAGCCCAGTGTGCCCCCTGGTTTGTATAGCTAGGCAGAGGTGGTTGGGGGCGTGGTCAAGATTAGTCCCCCCCCTCCGCCCTATTTAAAGCTGCTGGCCCATTGTAGTTTGCCTGTCAGCTCTTGCTAACAGGTTGCTACTGCTCTTGGGCAACCAGAAGGCAGCTAAGCAAACCTTTGTGAAAAGGATTTCTGAAAAGATTAAGGTGATGTATTCCCCCTAGTGGGGCCTCAGGGTAAAGCTCAAGGTAAGAGATTAATTGATCATATATCTCTCCTTAGATGTCGTCTTCCTCCTCTGTACCTGAAAATCCTAAGAGGAAGGCTCCCGCCAAACGACGCCACCTAGCCTGCATCAAGTGCGAGGTGCCTCTTCCGGACGGCTATGCATACCAGTGCTGCCGTGGGTGCCGTGGGCCCCCGTCAGAGGACACGTCCGTCCGAGATGTTGTTGGCTGGGTGAGGGAGTTTGTGGAGGAGTCAATGAGGGAGATGAAAGTTTCTATCTCCCAATTATCAAAAAAACCTCGCTTGGAGTCATCCCCTCCTTCTCTCCCCCCTATGGAAACTCTACAGATCCTAGATGAGGTCTCCTCTGAAGAGGACATCTTGGAACCAGTTAAACCGGTCTTTGCTGTAGACAGAATGCCCAAATTGCTAAAAATTGTACGGGCCAAGGAAGTGGGAGAGCCTACTGAGGAGACTCCATCTACCTCCCTTAAGTCTTTCCAGGCCAACTCTGAAATGGTTAAGAGGATGGAAGCGGAATGGAGGTTTCCGGAACGTCCATTTAACGCTTCCAGGCGTTTCAGGGCGCTGTTTCCCCTAGCAGAAGCCCAGTCCAGCTCTTGGGGCCCTCCGCCTAAAGTAGATATAGCGGTCTCTAAGCTATCTAAGCGCACCGTGGTACCAGCGGAGGATGGTTCGAACCTCCAGGATGTGATGGACCGCAGGGCGGAGGGGTCCCTTAGGCGCATCTATGCCGCCTCTGCAGCGCAGGCCTCAGTAGGCATTGCGGCCAGTGAGGTAGTCACCAGGCTGCGGGCTGAGGTCTCAAATCTTGAGAGAGACATCGACTCAGGTGTCCACAGAGACGATCTGCTGACAGCCATGACAAGTATTAGTCTAATGTCTGACTACCTCTCTGAGGCGGCTTTCTACCAGGTCAAGCTGGCAGCAAGGGCTATGGCTTTGTCAACTGCCGCGAGGCGTCCCCTCTGGCTCAAACCCTGGAGGGCAGACAATGCCTCAAAGTTTAATTTGTGCACCTTACCATTTGAGCCGGGCAGATTATTCGGTAGTGAGCTCGACCGCATAATGGAGTGGCTGGCCGACTCGAAGGGCAAAAGCCTCCCCCAGTCTGCAGGGTCTAGGCAATGGTCCTTTCGGGGCTATGCGGCCTCCAGAGGCATGTCAAGAGGCCAATTCCGGAGGCGGTCGAGGTTCCGCCCGTGGTGGTGAAAAAAGATCCACCTTCTGACTATCACCATCCCCTCGCCTGCAGAGCCGCAGTGGGGGGTCGCCTCTCTTTACATCTAGCCGCCTGGCATCAATACATCCAAGACCCATGGGTTCTCCAGCTTATACAAGATGGCTACAGAATAAGCTTTCTTTCCCCCCCTCCAGACGAATACAGGAGGACCCGCCCTCTTCAGGGCACCAAGCAGCTTCATCTTCAGAGATCCGTGTGGGAGTATGTGGACAAGGCTGCATTGGAACCAGTCCCTCTAGACGAGCAGGGTCAAGGCGTCTATTCGCCCGTATTTCTGGTGCCAAAGTCGACCGGAGGGTGGCGCATGATTATCGACCTAAGGTATGTAAATCAATTCATCCGCAAGGTCCGGTTCCGGATGGAGACCATAAGGTCGGTTCTCCCGTTTTTGTAGCCAGGAGACCTATTCGTCACCTTGGATCTGAGGGACGCATACCTTCACATTCCCATTTATGCTCCACACAGGAAGTATTTAAGAATTGCCATACATCTAGACGGAAGATTACATCACTTCCAGTTTACGGCTCTCCCGTTCGGTATATCTTCGGCCCCCCACACCTTCACAAAGGTAGTGGCTCCGGTCGTAGCCGCCCTGCGCCTCCAGGGGATATTTATTGTCCCGTATTTAGACGACTGGCTATTAAAAGCCCAGTCAAGGGAGGCTCTCGCCACACAGTTGGGTACCACAGTGGCATTCATAAGCAAGCTGGGCTGGCTAGTAAACTGGCAGAAGTCAGTAGTGGTTCCATCAACCTGGATTCAGTTCCTGGGCTTCAATTTGGATTCTCTCAGTATGACGATCTCCCTGCCCTCTCCTCGAAAGGAGAAGATTGGTCGAGCGGTCCACCACCTATCCCGAACCAGGAAGGTTACAATCAGGACAGCTATGAAGGTCCTAGGACTTATTTCCACGGCCATCGAGGCAGTTCCCTGGGCACTGTGGCATATGCGCCCTTTACAGCTCGAGATCCTGAGAGAATGGAACCACAGTCCTTCTGGACTTCAGAAGCCTATCCAGTTATCCATCAGTACCCGTCGATCACTGGAATGGTGGTCCCAACTCAGAGACGGGAGGTCCACGGTCCAGACTTCCTGGACCCTGTTGACCACAGATGCCTCCCTCACAGGTTGGGGAGCGCATCTGGGGGAGACCCTGATACGAGGAACCTGGAGCCAAGAGGAGAGAACTCGCTCCTCCAACTGGCGAGAGCTTACCAGCTTACCGCAATATATCTGGCACTTCGGAAGCTGACTCCCCATGTGCAGGGGAAGGCGGTCAGAGTGAGAACAGACAATATAACGGCCGTGCAGTATGTCAACAAACAGGGAGGCACCAGGTCTCCCTCCCTGATGCGGGTGACCAACCAAATCTTTTCCTGGGCAGAAAGGAACTTATCCAGGTTGTCAGCGGTGCATATCAGGGGCCATCTCAATGTCCTGGCGGATCAGCTAAGCAGGGGCCTAGTAACAACAGCCGAGTGGTCTCTGAGCCAGAAAATCTTCCAACAACTCACCAAGATGTGGGGTCTCCCCGAGGTGGATCTGATGGCCACCCAACACAACGCCAAGGTGGGAGTCTTTTGCTCCCTGTATCGGGACGGCAATCCCTTGGCGATCGATGCCCTGTCAATACCCTGGAGCTTCAAACTAGCATACGTTTTTCCTCCGATTCCGATGATTCCCAGGGTATTGGCAAAACTCAGGCAGGACCAGACGTCGGCCATTGTCATCATGCCGTTCTGGCCGAAAAGGGCATGGTTTACCCACCTCATGTTAATGAGTCGAGGAACCTACTGGAGGCTTCCGCGTGTCCAAAACCTGGTAACTCTAAACAGTCAGCTCTGCCAGGATCTGGACAGGTTCAACCTCACTGCCTGGAGGTTGACCGCACCGTACGTGGAGACAGAGGATTGTCCCAGGCCGTCTTAAGGACATTGGCCCACTCTAGAGCGGATTCAACCAATCGCAGTTACCAGAGGATTGCTCAGGTATTTAAGGACTGGGGGGCCAGAAGACAATGCGATACATCATCCATTGAGGCAGTCCTGGAGTTCTTACAGGAAGGATTGGACAAGGGTTTGTCCCCAGCCACTCTAAGGGTGCATGTCTCGGCACTATCCGCTCTATTAGGGACCAGATTGTCGCAGAATCCTCTCATAAGGCAATTCCAAAGAGGGGCCTCCAGGCTCCGACCCCCGGTACGGACCTAGGGACCGTACCGGGGGTAATGGGACCTAGCTGCAGTCCTACAAGGGCTATGTGCCCCGCCATTTGAGCCCTTGACAGAGGTAGAGTTCAAATACCTCTCGTGGAAGGTAACCTTTCTTCTGTTAATCACGTCGGCCAAGCGAGTAGGGGAGCTTCAGGCCCTGGCGGCCTCGGAACCATATACAACCTTCTTTCCGGACAGAGTCCAGCTCAGATTTATCCAAGGATTTCTGCCGAAGGTTCCCACAATGGAAAATATTAACCAAACAATAACCTTACCAGCATTTTTCCCCTCTCCCTCCTCCGAATGGGAGGAGAGAATACACAGCCTGGACCTTGTGTGAACACTGCGGATTTATCTAGATCGGACACGCCCATTCCGCAGAGCAGATAACTTGCTCATTAATTTTTTGGGTCACAATAGGGGAAGTAAGGCATCTAAGACCACACTATCGAGGTGGATTAAAGAAGCTATTTCAGGGGCCCTGCAGGCACAAGGTCTGCCGGTCCCGGAATTTTTGCGGGCCCATGCTACTAGGGCAGTAGCCGCGTCTTGGGCAGAGAGACAATCCCTCTCGGTGGACCAAATCTGTGCGGCTGCATCTTGGTCTTCACATTTAACCTTTGCAAGGCACTACAGACTGGACTTGCACACCACCAAAGCAAAATCCTTTGGTTACTCGATCCTGTCTTCAGCTTGCCAGGATCGCCCTCCCTAGAAGGGGTATTACTCGTTAAATCCCCATCTTGTGCTGCTGTTTGGGCGTAGGGGGAATGGAAGATTATGTAGATAATCTGTTTTCCCTTAGCCCAAACAGCAGCACAAAGCTCCCTCCCTTTTGACTTATGTTGGTTATACACGGCTATATTCTGTATATTCTGTATGATACTTGGAGACTAACACAGGGAGGGGGAGGTCTCCTGGGCCTTTATGGGAGGGCAACTTGTTAGTTTAATAAAAGTTCCACCTGTCCTAACAGTACACAGGGGCAGGAATACCCCATCTTGTGCTGCTGTTTGGGCTAAGGGAAAACAGATTATCTACATAATCTTCCATTATCAAATGTCAGAAAAGCCCTTTTTTTGCTTAGAGGTTACTTTAGGATCCATTGTGGCCTTGAGGAGTATTATATGACTTGGACTTGACATGATCTATATTGGTTGACCACTACAGGGGAAGTTAATAATGGTCTTGAATTTTCTCTCTTTGTACACAAGCTAGTTTTTTTCATCTTTTTCCAACTTCATAATCAGTAATTCTCCTAACAAGATCCTTAGAAACCTCCTTTATCCTTGCCATGATACACTTCTACAGACGTATTGCAAAGATCACTTTTTCATACTTCTGTTCTTTACATAAAACAGGTCACCCCTCACACTTGATTATTGGCAATGTAAGTGTTAACTGTCTGCGTATGCAGCAGCAGAAGCACAGATTTACCTAGTCACAGAATGACTATGAACCAATTGAATTCTAACACTAATTTACCTATGTCATTGATTCTGTAAGTTCTCGTAGTCTTCTAACTATTGCTGGATTCATTTATTCGGAACTGTTATTTTTTTCTGATTTATCTTTTTCTGAACGGTTATAGCCTATGATACAGTGAAATGGATGACAGATCTATTTGCATGTACACCATTACAGCAGCTAAAGGCTGATCACAAGTGTCCAAGTTTTACATTCCATATGGCATCAGCACTGTAAGGTGCACCTACCACTGTCTATTTGCTGAGACAGTGGTAGGTGCAATGTTACAGTGACTCACAGACAGTGTCTGAGTCATTACACACGTCTGCTTTGTATTTTCTCTTCAAACATGCTGTGGCAGTCGCCATTTTCTCATATCACATCCATCTTTGTTCATCTGAAGTGAATTGCCATTTGTTCGGTTTCATTAAAAACTAAACAATTCTGAATATTCCGGTTGAATCTGATTTGTAACAAACAAATCCTATCTCTATTGACTACTTGATGGCCACCAGATGTATGGAATCTGAAATTATTTGCAACAACCGTGTTAATTCAATGCCAATGTTATTTGATTAAATTAGTTCTCTTTTTATCTGGGGATGTGGAATTTGACTGGTGAACACAGTGATTGGCACAGATGTAATGTGTACAGGGTTAGGCTAGGTTCACACCTGCGTTCTGGTCTCCGTTCTGTGCTTTCCGTCTTCTGCATGCAAGAAGACGGAAACCACAGACCGGGTCCGGCCGTGAGCGGCGGTGAGCGTTTTATGCTCTCCGCCGAGAAACCGTTTTTAAAAAAAATCCGGACACAGAGTACTGCATGTCCGACTCTGTGTCCGGATTAAAAATCCCAATTTCGCGGCGGAGAGCATAAAACGCTCACCGCCGCTCACGGCCGGACAGCTTTCTCACCCATTCAAATGAATGGGTGAGAAAGACTCCTGCAGGTTTCCGTATCCTGCTCTGTTTTATGCAGGAAACGGAAACCTGCAGAACGGACACCTGGGCGCAGATGTGAACGAGCCCTTAGATGCAAGAACTGCAAAATTGCTCGTTTGACCCAAACAAAAAAAAAAACAAAACAGTATATATTTTTAAATCCTAGGAAGCCTATGCATTCAAAGACACAAATCCTACAAAATAATATATTCCTCCCATCAGGCTTGGCTCCACCACCACTACTTGGGCAGCTTCTTTAGTCCTTCTTCATATATTTATACATTGGTGGGAATTTATGAACCCATGTACACCAGTTTTCTGGCATACAGTGTTGGCCAAAAGTATTGGCACCCCTGCAATTCTGTCAGATAATACTCATTTTCTTCCAGAAAATGATTGCAATCACAAATTCTTTGGTATCATTATCTTCATTTAATTTGTCTTCAATGGAAAACCACAAAAAGAATTGTCAAAAAGCCAAATTGGATATAATTCCACAGCAAGCATAAAAAAGGGGGTGGACAAAAGTATTGGCATTGTTTGAAAAATCATGTGATCCTTTTCTAATTTGTGTAATTAACAGCACCTGTTACTTACCTGAGGCACCTAACAGGTGGTGGCAATAACTAAATCACAATTGCAGCCAGTTGAAATGGATTAAAGTTGACTCAACCTCTGTCCTGTGTCCTTGTGTGTACCACATTGAGCATGGAGAAAAGAAAGAAGACCAAAGAACTGTCTGAGGACTTGAGAAGCCAAATTATGAGGAAGCATGAGCAATCTCAAAGCTACAAGTCCATCTCCAAAGACCTGAATGTTCCTATGTCTACTGTGCGCAGTGTCATCAAGAAGTTTAAAGCCCATGGCACTGTGACTAACATCCCTAGATGTGGACGGAAAAGAAAAATTGATGAGAGATTTCAACGCAAGATTGTGCGGATGGTGGATAAAGAACCTCGACTAACATCCAAACAAGTTCAAGCTGCCCTGCAGTCTGAGGGTACAACAGTGTCAACCCGTACTATCCATCAGCGTCTGAATGAAAAGGGACTGTATGGTAGGATACCCAGGAAGACCCCACTTCTTACCCAGAGACATAAAAAAGCCAGGCTGGAGTTTGCCAAAACTTACCTGAGAAAGCCAAAAACGTTTTGGAAGAATGTTCTCTGGTCAGATGAGACAAAAGTAGAGCTTTTTGGGAAAAGGCATCAACATAGAGTTTACAGGGGAAAAAAAGAAGCCTTCAAAGAAAAGAACACGGTCCCTACAGTGAAACATGGCGGAGGTTCCCTGATGTTTGTTTGTTGTTTTTTTTAAATGTAGATTGTGAGCCCCACATAGAGCTCACAATGTACATTTTTTCCTATTAGTATGTCTTTTTTGGAATACGGGATGGAAATCCATGCAAACACAGGGAGAACGTACAAACTCCTTGCAGATGGTTGTATGCCCTTGGTGGGATTTGAACACCAGGACTCCAGCGCTGCAAGGCTGCAGTGCTAACCACCGAGCTACCATGTGGCCCCCAGTTCCTTGATGTTTTGGGATTGCTTTGCTGCCTCTGGCACTGAACTGCTTGACCGTGTACATGGCATTATGAAGTCTGAAGACTACCAGCAAATTTTGCAGCATAATGTAGGGCCCAGTGTGAGAAAGCTGGGTCTTCCTCAGAGGTCATGGGTCTTCTAGAAGGACAGCTGGAGTCCAGTATTATATGCTCAGAGTATAATAATTGGAGGCTCAGAGAAGGTGAATAAAAATAACAAACACTAATTCTCGCTCTGGGTGTCTTTAGAATCTTTGTCCAACTTCAGGTGTCCCTGCTGAGGTCTGTGATTGGTCCTCAGTGGTCTCGTGGAGGTGCGCTGACATCATTACACTGCTGCGCCCCATGTGACTGCTGGGGCCTAATCAAAGGCCTCAATCATGGGATGGAAGAGCGCTGTAGAGGGTGCTGAGCCCAGAATAGGTGAGTATAACTATTTATTATTTTAATTCATCTTCCCTGGGCTAATATCTATTGAAAAGACGCTCAGCGACATTCCAGGACCCCTTTTAATTTACAATATGTATAGCGGTCGGAGAACTAGGCTTTAGTGGTCTGGGGCCCTTGCCACCACGATTGTTACGTCACTGCCCTCCAAACTTCACAGATCCCGATAAGCTTTCTGGCTTGGGAAGCCCCAGTAGCAGGTATGTCAACAGTATACATTGGCTCCTTCAAGTGGTAATATATTTGGTATGAAGCAAAATGATGTTATGTCTTTGAACAACAGACTGCAGTGAGTAGTTTTTTTTCATCGACTTTTAACTCGATTTACAGTCCTATGAAAAAGTTTGGGCACCCCTATTAATTTTAATCATTTTTAGTTCTAAATATTTTGGTGTTTGCAGCAGCCATTTCAGTTCGATATATCTAATAACTGATGGACACAGTAATATTTCAGGATTGAAATGAGGTTTATTGTACTAACAGAAAATGTGCAATATGCATTAAACCAAAATTTGACCGGTGCAAAAGTATGGGCACCTCAACAGAAAAGTGACATTAATATTTAGTAGATCCTCCTTTTGCAGAGATAACAGCCTCTAGTCGCTTCCTGTAGCTTTTAATCAGTTCCTGGATCCTGGATGAAGGTATTTTGGACCATTCCTCTTTACAAAACAATTCAAGTTCAGTTAAGTTTGATGGTCGCCAAGCATGGAAAGCCCGCTCTCAAATGATCTGAAAACAAAGATTGTTCAACATAGTTGTTCATGGGCAGAATACAAAAAGTTGTCTCAGAGATTTAACCTGTCAGTTTCAACTGTGAGGAACATAGTAAGGAAATGGAAGACCACAGGGACAGTTCTTGTTAAGCCCAGAAGTGGCAGGCCAAGAAAAATATCAGAAAGGCAGAGAAGAAGAATGGTGAGAACAGTCAAGGACAATCCACAGACCACCTCCAAAGAGCTGCAGCATCATCTTGCTGCAGATGGTGTCACTGTGCATCGGTCAACAATACAGCACAGTTTGCAGAAGGAGAAGCTGTATGGGAGAGTGATGAGAAAGAAGCTGTTTCTGCAAGCACGCCACAAACAGTGCCCCCTTAGGTATGTAAAAGCACATTTGGACAAGCCTGTGGACTGTTGAAACAAAGACTGAGTTGTTTGGTCATACAAAAAGGCGTTATGCATGGCGTCCAAAAAAAACCAGCATTCCAAGAAAAACACTTGCTACCCACTGTAAAATTTGGTGGAAGTTCCATCATGCTTTGGGGCTGTGTGGCCAATGCCGGCACCGGGAATCTTGTTAAAGTTGAGGGTCGCATGGATTCCACTCAGTATCAGCAGATTCTTGAGAATAATGTTCAAGAATCAGTGACGAAGTTGAAGTTACGCCGGGGATAGATATTTCAGCAAGACAATGATCCAAAACACCGCTCCAAATCCTCAGGCATTCATGCAGAGGAACAATTACAATGTTCTGGAATGGCCATCCCAGTCCCCAGACCTGAATATCATTGAACATCTGTGGGATGATTGGAAGCGGGCTGTCCATGCTCGGCGACCATCAAACTTAACTGAACTTGAATTGTTTTGTAAAGAGGAATGGTCCAAAATCCCTTCATCCAGGATCCAGGAACTGATTAATAGCTACAGGAAGCGACTAGAGGCTGTTATCTTTGCAAAAGGAGGATCTACTAAATATTAATGTCACTTTTCTGTTGAGGTGCCCATACTTTTGCACTGGTCAAATTTTGGTTTAATGCATATTGCACATTTTCTGTTAGTACAATAAACCTCATTTCAATCCTGAAATATTACTGTGTCCATCAGTTATTAGATATATAAAACTGAAATGGCTGCTGCAAACACCAAAATATTTAGAACTAAAAATGATTAAGATTAATAGGGGTGCCCAAACTTTTTCATAGGACTGTATAACTTCAATACTACTACATAACAATACATGTGGTCCATTAATAAATAGTATGGTTAGGGTTTCCCTAACATAGCTGTAGCCATACATAGCTGAAACCCTAGCCCCATGCAGCCTTTAATATTCTCCATCCAGCCGGGTTCTGGTACATACAGCTATTGCTATGTAACAATGCACTCTTCTGCATGGCTGGTTACCGGCAAGCTGTGTTGCATTATTGTGTCTGGTGTTCCTTTTAGCCTATATAAATAGATTTAAGAGCTTGGAAATAAGCCAAACATATTTATTTTAGGCATATAGTGAGATTGCACTGTACTTAGATCTGATGTCTAATATAAATAGAACAGCAAGTGTTTACTCATAAGAAGTGTATAGCTAGAGTAGACTTCGCCACTTTATAGAGATTGAAGAATTCTAATACAGGCCACAGTGTAGTGCTCATCCCTTCCCTGGGTACTTATATTTCAAGGTGGGTATAATTTGCTGTATTATATTGTGTTTTTGAATGTATATTCTAACTGTGCTATTCTGGGTGTGCAAAAACTGTAATGTTAATGGAGAACATTACTGACAGTTTTAAAGATTTATAAGTTCATTTTCTAGAATGCAAATATACAGCTAACAGTTGTATCACAGACTGATCATATCACCATTTCCATACATATCAATTTCTGTATTGACTTTCCATTTACATCAGTTTTGTTGTTTCTGGTTTTTATTAGTAATTTCAAACTGAAAAAATAGATATTGTTCTTACCACCAAATAATCGAAACTTCTAGTTTTATCTGCTGACGCTGTATGTTTGTGTTCCTTTATTGCCACTGTACTTGTTTGTGTTTGAGTTATTTTCTGTTCCTGAAATGAGAACTAATTTAGAATATATACAGTCCTATGAAAAAGTTTGGGCACCCCTATTAATCTTAATCATTTTTAGTTCTAAACATTTTGGTGTTTGTAACAGCCATTTCAGTTTGATATATCTAATAACTGATGGACACTGTAATATTTCTGGATTGAAATGAGGTTTATTGTATTAACAGAAAATGTGCAATATGCATTAAACCAAAATTTGACTGGTGCAAAAGTATGGGCACCTCAACAGAAAAATGACATTAATATTTAGTAGATCCTGCTTTTGCAGAGATAACAGCCTCTAGTCGCTTCCTCTAGCTTCTAATCAGTTTCTGGATCCTGGATGAAGGTATTTTGGACCATTCCTCTTTACAAAACAATTCAAGTTCAGTTAAGTTAGATGGTCGCCGAGCATGGACAGCCCGTTTCCAATCATCCCACAGATGTTTCAATGATATTCAGGTCTGGGGACTGGGATGGCCATTCCAGAACATTGTACTTGTTCCTCTGCATGAATGCCTGAGTCGATTTGGAGCAGTGTTTGGACATTGTATTGCTGAAATATCCATCCCCAGCGTAGCTTCAACTTCGTCACTGATTCTTGAACATTATTCTCAAGAATCTGCTGATACTGAGTGGAATCCATGCGACCCTCAACTTTAACAAGATTCCCGGTGCCGGCATTGGCCACACAGCCCCAAAGCATGATGGAACCTCCACCAAATTTTACAGTGGGTAGCAAGTGTTTTTCTTGGAATGCTGTTTTTTTGGACACCATGCATAACGCCTTTTTGTATGACCAAACAACTCAATCTTTGTTTCATCAGTCCACAGGACCTTCTTCCAAAATGAAGCTGGCTTGTCCAAATGTGCTTTTGCATACCTGAGGCGACTCTGTTTGTGGCGTGCTTGCAGAAACGGCTTCTTTCTCATCACTCTCCCATACAGCTTCTCCTTGTGCAAAGTGCGCTGTATTGTTGGCCGATGCACAGTGACACCATCTGCAGCAAGATGATGCTGCAGCTCTTTGGAGGTGGTCTGTGGATTGTCCTTGACTGTTCTCACCATTCTTCTTCTCTGCATTTCTGATATTTTTCTTGGCCTGCCACTTCTGGGCTTAACAAGAACTGTCCCTGTGGTCTTCCATTTCCTTACTATGTTCCTCACAGTGGAAACTGACAGGTTAAATCTCTGAGACAACTTTTTGTATCCTTACCCTGAACAACTATGTTGAACAATCTTTGTTTTCAGATCATTTGAGAGCAGGTTGTCCATGCTCGGTGACCATCAAACTTAACTGAACTTGAATTGTTTTGTAAAGAGGAATGGTCCAAAATACCTTCATCCAGGATCCAGGAACTGATTAAAAGCTACAGGAAGCGACTAGAGGCTGTTATCTTTGCAAAAGCAGGATCTACTAAATATTAATGTCGCTTTTCTGTTGAGGTGCCCATACTTTTGCACCGGTCAAATTTTGGTTTAATGCATATTGCACATTTTCTGTTAGTACAATAAACCTCATTTCAATCCTGAAATATTACTGTGTGCATCAGTTATTAGATATATCAAACTGAAATGACTGCTGCAAACACCAAAATATTTAGAACTAAAAATGATTAAGAAGACATATTTCTAACAAAGTAATGTTAATATGTAATAGGGGAGCTTGACAAAGATGTAGAAAACAAAGGCAGTTTTTCTTTTAGTTTCAGTGTATATTTGTTTTCAGAACAAGTCATTTCTGAGGGTAAATTGGTAGTGTTTGTTTGCTAGTAAATTGGTAGTTAAGAAATATTCAGTTTTTTTTTATATCTGCTTGCTAGGAAATCTATACAAAATCAGAACCAAAAAAATTGCATGTATACAATATTCTACTTTGATGTATTTAGACCCCTTTATAGTAATACTATCATAATAATAATAATAATAATAATAATAATAATAGAATTTACACTTCAACTAGAATAGTAACATCATTTATATTATAATAAAAAGGATAACAATAAGAAATTTGGATCTCTTTTCTGCCTTCTCTGCTGTGTCTGTTTTTGGCCACTTTGAACAGTCCCTTTTTTGTCCCCCGCTTATCAACTGAAAGTGCTAGTCCTGGGAACTCCTGCAGAAATGATACAGTGCAGATATGTTCTTCCCTACCTGTCATCTTTGCTGGACATGTCTATATATATATATATATATATATATTATATATATATATATATATATATATATAAAACTTCTGGAGACAAGGCTGTTTCATGATTTTGTATTACAAAGTGATACCCTATATGTTTCTATGTTTGACCACCTATTCATTGTTCTGTAAATTGCAGCCTGTTAGGAGTTTTGTTATAATGTGGCAATATTGTATTGTGCTACCTGTTTTATCAAAAAGGGTAGCTCTGCTGTCTCGTAGAATCTTTTTAGATCTAAAGGTAGTTTGGAGAGAGGTTTAGAGGAGGAGGTGAACAAAATCAAAAATGTCTTTAGTAGAGATGAGCGAACAGTAAAATGTCCGAGGTTCGATATTCGATTCGAGTAGCCCCTCAATATTCGACTACTCAAATTGAATATCGAACCCTATTATAGTCTATGGGGGGAAAATGCTCCTTTCAGGGGTTGGGCAACGTTCGATCAAATTATACTTACCAAGTCCACAAGTGAGGGTCGGGCTGGATCCTACGTGCAGTCTTCTCTGTGCAGCGTCCCGCTGTGTCTTCTGGCTCTTCCGGCTCTTCATTCACTCTGCCAGGCATCGAGCCTGGGCAGAGCCGACTGCGCATGCCCGAACTACAAGCGGACATGCGCAGTCGGCTCTGCCCAGGCCCGATGCCTGGCAGAGTGAATGAAGAGCCGGAAGAGCCGGAAGACGCCGTGGGGAAGCTGCACGGAGAAAACTAAAGGTAGGAGAAGAACCAGCATTGATTGGCTGACTGTATAGCATTCGGCCAATCAATGCTGGTTATGCATCAAACTTTTCCATTCAAACAGCGAGTGGTACTCGATCGAGTACAAGTATTTCGAATACCGTAGTATTCGATCAAATACCTACTCGATCGAGTACTACTCGCTCATCTCTAGTCTTTAGAAATGTTTCCTCTGTTCCTTGAGCCATGTTCTATTCTTGTTTTGCTCTAAAAAAGATATAAAGTAAAGGCAAATGTATCTTGTGTGCAATATCTCATGTAAAACATTACATGGTTCCCATTTAAATTCAATACAATGTCATCCAGAGGGTAAAAGACTTTTTGCAGTGTCTTTAGCTATTTGCCTAAATGATTTAGAATTAACTGACTTTGTAATATTTGACAATGGATTTTCTGTACCAAACTAACCTTTTAGTTTTGACATCTGAAACTTGCATGTACTATGTACATTTTATCTCTCCAACAAGGTCTGCAAAAGACAAATATATTTTATCTGCTTACATAAAGAACCTTTCTACCTTGTAAAAATGCCCAAATATTTATAAATCACAAAAATTACAAATAAAAGATTAACTAAATACATTGAATCTTTATCATTTAGCTTTTCAGAAGCTGATGGTAAAACTATGATTGCTAGTATGTCAGGAACATCCTTCTTCACAGAAGCGCCCATAGCGCTGTAACCCCCCCCCCCCGATAGTACTCGTCCATAGAATTCAGCGCACTGTCAGCTTTCCAGCTGTATATAAAACTGCATGTGCCCCAATTCATGAAAGATCCTCTTTAATGTATAGTAAATTGCAGCCTGTCAGGGTTTTTTGTTTCACTGTTGCAATATTGTATTATTCTACCAGTTTCATCATACAGGGTAGCTCTGCTGTCCCATATGATCTTTTTAGGGTAGAGAGAGGCTCAGGGAAGGGAGTAAACATAATCAAAATTTTGTGTAGAAATATTTTCTCTTTACCTTGAACCATATTCCATAGAAAAGAAGTATTTTGTGTGCAGTATCTCATATAAAACATTACATAGTTCTCCAACTAAATTCAATAGAACGTCTGTGTAATGTATTGTCATCCGAAGCAAGAGACTTTTTGCAGTGGCTTTTCGTTTTGAAGTCTGAAACTTGCATGTACTGGTACATTTTAGCTCTACAACAAGGTCTGCAGAAGACAAATATATTTTATCTGCTTACATATTGATAAATCAGAAAAATTACAAATAAGTTAACTGTATACATTGATTCTTTATCATTTAGCCTTTCAGCAGCTGATGCTAAAACTATGATATTGTTAGTGATCTAAGATATTCACAAAATGATATGTTGTCATCTCTTATCTATGCGTAACTCAAACAACAACATATATTGCCTCTACTGAATGGGAAATTGTGGATATTGCTGAAAGTAAAATAATCAGGAAACCTTTACTAATCCAGCATTTGGCCATTTACAAGTTTGCCAAGGTCCCACACGTTGAACCCACCTGCTACAAAATCCAGTAGAAAACCTCTGGCTTTTGCCACAGCTTTCATCCATGATTGCAGGGCAGATGGCTCCCACTTTCCACATTTGCATTGCAATATGTGAAAAACACATAGCAATAATTAACAATGCTTGAATATTTGAAAACCTCAGCACAAGACACTTTAGGCTTTGGGTTAATTTCTGCTGTGTGGGATATCTTTTGATTCCATCCACTACACTGAGACTGTATTTCACGGCAGGTTAGCTGTCAATAGTTTTGAAAATGCAATGTGGGGCTTAAGGCTGCATAGTGTGAATATCACTATTTCCATGAGTGAATAATGTTATTCAAATTGTTCTTGCACTGTACTGATAATATAAGTGATGTATGGCTGTAGTAAATGAGCACATTCATGAGCATGTGTATTTTGGATTTAGATGGCATCTTACTGCTCTGGAACAACAGCACAACCTCAGCCTGGAGATCTGCTGGAGATTACCAATAACTTTAGTAAGCAATGGGCTCTGTATCTTTGTGATGGTTATGTCCTCATTGCTGTTCCACTGGGTAAGTTCTTGACTTTAGAATATGGAATGGACCCTCACTCCTTCCTAAAACCACCCAAACTACAGTAAACATTGACTTTGGAATAAATGCACAAACACTTTATTTTGGGTGTCAAAATGGCCACAACTTTATTAAACTCACAGAAGTAAAATCATGACAGAAGGAGTCAAGTGAAGTGCTAGACCACTGGGATTCACAAATACTGTGAGATCCCCAGCTGTCTGACATACAGCACCCGGCCAGACAGCAATAAATAAATAAAGGGGGCGGCACGCTCCGGCTTGCAATTCTAGCAGAGCCAGTACACTTTAAGGGCACCAACGACCCTGTGCTTAATGCTGTGCCCGCCCCTGGATGACGTTACTATTACCACATCCTTCAGGCTGGCCATTTCCAAAGCTCAGCCTGTTCACCACCATGAGGTTTAACCTCCTCTATTAGTTAAGATAAGTCCACAATAACTTGCTTGCTTGCAACTTGCTTGCAAGTCATTTCACACTTTAAGGGTTAGTTCACACGTTGGGGGCCACGCAGGTTTGACACAGAATGAGACGTGGCTCGCTGCGTCTCTCTCTGGTCAAAACCCGCCTGCCACGACCATCGCGGTCGCAGCTTTCCCCTCCGTAGCCGGCGCCGCGGCTTCCGCCTGAAGAAAGGACATGTCGCTTCTTTTCTCCATTAGCAGCAGCCCACCGCTAGCGGAAAAAAGAAGCACGGCGGTTTGCATAGACCACCATTGTAAAGGGGCGGATTTTGAAGCGAAATCCGCTGTCGAAATCCGCCCCTTTGTTCACGTGTGAACGAGCCCTAAATGAACTTGACCACCACCATACTGATTAGTAATCAGTGACTGATCCAGACTTTGCGGGGCCCTGGGCAATTGACTTTGGCGGGGCCATACTTACCGGGGGGTCTGGGAGGTATTGAATACCCCCCAGGGGAACGGTGGGTCTGGGGCTCCTCCCCCCAGGATTTTTTTAAAAAAATTAGCCCTAAAAATGCATTTTTTGAGGCATTTTTTTAACTAGTGACGCTAGTGACGCTTTTTTAACTAGTGCCTGGAGTCCGTTCTGAGTTTCCGTCTTCTGCATGCAGAAGACGGAAAGCTGTCAGATCGGGTCCAGCTGTGAGCGCCGGTGAGCGTTTTATGCTCTCCGCCGCAAAACCGTTTTTTTTAAACCGGACACAGAGTACTGCATGTCTGACTCTGTGTCCGGTTTAAAAAAAAAAGGGTTTGCGGCAGAGAGCATAAAATGCTCACCGGCGCTCACAGCCGGACACCTTTCTAACCCATACCTCCCAACTTTTGAAGATTAGAAAGAGGGACAAAATGTGTGGAGCGCGTAGCACGCCGTGACAAACTTGGCTCTGCCCACTTTTATGTTAACCCATTCTCATTCATTTTTTCATGCGCTCCCACACAGTATAATCCTTCTACAGTCACCCGTAAATTATATGTCCCCCCTCCATCTCTCCCCCAGTTTCATATACACCCTTCATCTGCCCCTAGTTTCATGTCCCCCCCTCCATCTCTGTCCCCAGATTCATGTCCCCCTGTTTCTGCCCAGTTTCATGCCATCCCCCCCTTCATCTGCCCCAGTGTCATGCTGTTCTCCCCCCCACCTTCATCTGCTCACAGTTTCATGGCCCCCGTCTCTGCCCCAGTGTCATGCCGTTCTCCCTCCCCCTTCATCTGCCCCAGTGTCATGCCGTTCCCCCCTTCATCTGCCCCAGTGTCATGCTGTTCTCCCCCCTTCATCTGCCCACAGTTTCATGCCCCCCGTCTCTGCCCCAGTGTCATGCCGTTCTCCCTCCCCCCTTCATCTGCCCCAGTGTCATGCTGTTCTCCCCCCCTTCATCTGCCCACAGTTTCATGGCCCCCCCATCTCTGCCCCAGTGTCATGCCATTCTCCCTCCCCCCTTCATCTTCCCCAGTATCATACCGTTCTCCCCCCTTCATCTGCCCCAGTGTCATGCTGTTCTCCCCCCTTTCATCTGCCCCAGTGTCATGCTGTTCTCCCCCCCTTCATCTGCCCCAGTGTCATGCTGTTCTCCCCCCCTTCATCTGCCCCAGTGTCATGCTGTTCTCCCCCCCTTCATCTGCCCACAGTTTCATGCCCCCCCGTATCTGCCCCAGTGTCATGCCGTTCTCCCCCCTTCATCTGCCCCAGTGTCATTCTGTTCTCCCCCCCTTCATCTGCCCCAGTATCATGCCGTTCTCCCCTTCATCTGCCCCAGTGTCATGCTGTTCTCCCCCCCACCTTCTTCTGCCCACAGTTTCATGGCCCCCCATCTCTGCTCCACTATCATGCCGTTCTCCCCCCCCCCCCTTCATCTTCCCCAGTGTCATGCCATTCTTCCCCCCATCTGCCCCCAGTTTCATGGGCCCCCTACATTATGTTCCACCTTAACGTTTAAGACAAAAAAACACACTCACCTTCCCTCGCTCCCCCGCCGCTCTCTCCATTCTCTCACTCAGACACATATTGTAGGCGTGATGTGACGTCATCACATCGCGCCTACAAATGCTGGAGCATAGCGTTAAAGCAGGAGCTGAGCTGTGACAGCTCCTGCTTTAAATGCAAATGTATTCAGCTCATCGGCGTCCGTAGGATGCCGATGAGCTGTAATCGGGACATACCTCCCGCTGATCGGGACCTTTGTGTTAAGTCCGGGCCGCGCCTTGCCGCCTCGCCCGGCCCTGGATCCGCCCCTGTTAGGAATGCACTAGCATACAATACTACAAGCCCTATACCATCTTCTCTACTATATACCTTAGCCACTGTGATAGATAAAGAAAAATTGTTAAGCCAGTTCATCTAAGCTATAAATGTTGCTGAAAATGCCTCTAAAATGATGTGGCTGTACTTAGAAACTACAGAAGAGAAATAGATTATAATATCGAAATTACTACAAATCAGTATACATGGGGAATTTTGCCATATCACAAACAAATAATTGCCAAACATTTATGCATATAAGTACATACTTTCCACTTGCAGGAGCTTTACTTATGGAAAACTATGTAATGACAATAATAATATTTTTATTATTATTATTATTATTATTATTATTATTATTAATAATTGTTATTATATTTTTGTAAGTACATAACATTTGACATAAAATCTGATCTAGCAAACAACATAGACTATGAGAAACAGAAACCGTGGGTTTAACATAATTCTCTTTCTCTTCCTGAAAGCATATGGTAAAACATACAGGAGTTTGTAGAATGATTTTGAAGCCATAGGGCAACTAGACATACACTTGAATATCCCAAACCATTGCTATGATGGTGACCTGCTCTCCTTTAAGGCCTTATTCACACAATGGTGTTTGTAAGCAGGCACAAGGGATGCCTTGGCTGATAGAATTGCTATTACTAATTCCAGACAACTAGCATGAGTTTTACCTAAAATATGCGCCAGTCGCTAACTGGTGTGGGTTTCAATTCTGACAAACAGGAAACTGAAGTCTCTTAATAATTCTGGTACCTCTGTCACCAGTGTACAAATCTATTAAAGGGGTTTTCTGGTCTCAAATGGATTTTTTTATACTGGTGATGATCTATCCTCAGTAGACTAACACCCAGCCCCTGCACATATTGGCTGTCCCAGAAGCCTTCAGGCATCAAATGCTGCTGCAATGAAAGAGCGTAGCATTTGCAATCTGCTCCTATTCAAGTATTAAGAGTTGCAGCCCTGTTCACCCTATAGCGATGGTTCCCATCCAGACCCCTACAGATCAGATGCAGGCAATCTATCCAGTGGATAGGTCATCAGTATAAAACATCTATATGGGTTCAAACAACTTTTTAAGACCAGCACACAATACACTGGATCTTAATAAATTCTCCCTATTTTTTCTTATTATTCTCACTTCTATTTACAGACAAGATGTCACAAGCTACTCCTTGCAAAAAATCCTTTATTAAAATGCAACTATTGCAGGAAGCTGTTGGCAGTGGGACTTTTGAAGTAAATAACAAATATGACAGTGAATTTCCAGCCCTTCACTATGAGAAAATCATTCATAAGGCACAAATTCTAATAGATACAGAAGTGAGCACAGATCTTCTGGGAACAGACGGTGAGCAATTTGTCATTTTGCTGCGTTATGGAGACAATATTTCTATCCAGGTATGTTTTATTATAGTAATGATGATGACGATAATAATAATTGTAATTAACACAGACAATCAAAAGTAGAAATATCTAAGACTATATTCACATGACTGAGAGGTCATTTTTTCACAGTCCATTATATCCAGGAATGGACATCACATAGATGTAAGTTATAATGGAAAGATTTGTAGCTATTCCATATGTCTGACCTAGTTCATCCTTTTTTTTTGGTTTACATATACACCACGTAAAATAGTCGAAGGGCCTGAGCACCAAGGAGAAAGAGTCAACAAGGTCAACTACATGGAACAAGCCCAATCCACCCCAAAAGTGAACTAAGCGAGGCCCCAGCCCCTCCAGGAGGAGTGGATTGTAGAGGAAAGAGACCATGGAGGATTTTTACAGCGATTTAATATACTTTATCAATAAACCATGCCCACATTGCAGATCTGATCTCATCTTATATTTCCCCCTTTTTTGTAGGCAGCAATGAGGCCTAATTGTGCAATTTCACAGTTTTCACAATTCTGCATTAGACCACGTTAACAATATAAGTATTTTGTCAGTATTTATACTACTGTTTCTGAGCCAAAGCTCCAAGTGGAAACATTATTGAAGGATGTGTACCTCTTTATTTTAGATCTCCTGGTTTTGGCTTAGGGTATGTTCACACATCAGTATGCCATCAGTCCATTTGAATTCATTTTGAGACTTTAAAACAAACGGACTGATGCACATACTGATTGTATACTGACACCTTTTTATGCTGAAAGCAAACGCTGTCTGTCCCCTAGAGGACAGATAAGGGGATTAAAAGTAGAAAATTGTAAACAAAGTAGAGATAAGGAGATATAATAAATGTCCTTATGTCCTCCTTATCTCTACTGTTTACAATTGCTACTTTTAATCCCCTTATCTGTCCTCTAAGGGATGGACAGTCTTTGCTATTAGCATAAAAAGGTGTCAGTATACAATCAGAATGTGCATCAGTCCGTTTTAAAGTCTCAAACTGATTTCAAACGGACTGATGGCAGACTGATGTGTGAACATACCCATACAAATACTGATGCAAAATACTGACCAAATACTGAACATTTGAAAGTGGTGTTGGGTATATACAAATGGGCTAGCTAAGTATTTTCCACTGTCACTGCAGGTGGAAAATCAGCAGTGTTTATAGTAGAGTACAGTAAAGTGGTTGAGATTTATGCATTCAGTATTTTGTTCACACTCTGCAAAAAGAATTTCAGAAGTGTAAAATGATCTTGGCTGCAGATTATAAATAAACAGCATATTCATTTTACGCCATTAATTTTTACTGTGGATTTCACCACAGTGTGGCTTTCTAGCGGTATGTAAAACCGCATATGCCTGTGGACATAAAAGGATGTCTTTAATTTGGTGCATTTTGCCACATTAAAATTAGGCAGGTACTCTGCAGTGTATTCATGACAGAAAATCTTTAGCATTGTGGACATTGTATGTTGCTGGAATGCCAAATATGAATAAAATTCATGAGGAAAATTCACAAATGGAATTTGTTGGAATTTGTGAGCCTCTTTAATATTAGGTGAAATAGTAAGTCAAGTCATTTTTAGACACATCTGATCAATCCCTCTTAATATTACACAAGATGTGAAATTTCGCAATGGAAAAATGTACATCATCACCTTTCACATTGTTGAGTAAAAGGAAATGAGAGTAAGTAATAGAGCTCACAAGTAATGTTTTGTAAAGTGTGACAATTGTAGTAAACTGTTTTTGACCCTGTTTGACTATCTGGCTCTTCGGTAAACCCTTTTCGCTTTCTATGCAAGTTTTCTTTCCAAGTGCACACAAAACATGTATTATGCAGTCACAAGATGTTGATTGTTTTATTTTTTTTTTCTACATGAGAAAGGTTCATTCAGTTGTAACTACTGGAATCAGAAGAAACTTTGTGCATTCCTATTTCATATTTCCTTATATAACCATTGTTTATTTTACTACTACTAAGTTATATTACTTAAAGGGACTGAGAGTGAGTCTATTGCCTCCCAGAGTACATTCAGCTGCCGCCGCTGTGGTTATACCCACTACTAAATTTGTGTAATTTGAGTAGTAAACATGTCTAAAATGCCTTGCACCACATTTATCAAGTGTTTTAGTAATGTATATTTAGACTAGAGAATCTAATAATGCGGCAGATTTATCATCCAGCATCAGACATTTTGATAAATCTGGCACAGTTTAACCTTTTCACACATAATTACAAAAGGGTGAGTGGTGGGTATGGGGGGGTGGTTTGGGTTATAACAGTCCATGGAGTCTCATCTTCCTCTTAGTTGGTGACCACTATATGGGGTGGGGCGGGTGTATTGGGATAAATATAACAGTCCGTGGAGTCTCATCTTCCTCTTGTTTGGTGACAGCTGGACACGTATTGGGCAGCGATCTCCACAGTGGCCTCTTCTTCTCCCAGTAGGATGCAGAGTTTCCTCTTCTCGTCTGCAGATATGAAATCTGGGATGTGGGCAGAGAGTCTTTGGTAGTAGATGGCCCTCACAGCTGAGTATTTGGTGCAGTGTAGCAAGAAGTGGGTCTCGTCTTCTAGGGCCCCCTGGTCACAGTGCTGGCACAGTCTGTTCTCCCGTGGCTTGTACGTCTGCCTGTATCGCCCCGTCTCTATCTCTAGTCTGTACCGGCTCAGGGTCTGTCTGTGCTTGGGGTGGCGTATTCTCTCCAGGTAGGTGGCCATGGTGTAGTCCCTTTGTAGGGATTGGTACACGGTGAGTTTCTTGGAGTTATTTATTTCATTTCTCCATTCTTCAATGTACCGCTCTCTGTTTGCCTCTGTGGTCGCCTTTATTTCGGCCTTGGTTATCATCTGTTGGTGTTTTTGGTTTGGTGGTTGTCTGTTTGGTTGGTGAATGTCTGGTTTGCTCAGGTGGCTTAGCCAAGCTTGGTGGTGGTAGGAGTCAGGCTTGCTCCCCTGGATGTGTGCCTGGAAAGCTAGCGCCCTCTTCTGTATGGTGAGCCATAGGGGGAGTCTGCCTAGCTCTGCCCTGCAGGCCATGTTGGAGGTGTTGAGATGGACCTGGAGCAGGTATTTGCAGAACTCCAGATGGAAGTTCTCTGTTGGTCTGGAATCCCACTTTGACTGGTATGGGTAGGTGGCTGGGCCCCAGACCTCACTGCCATAGAGAAGGATCGGGGAGATGACTGCGTCAAATATCTTCAGCCAGACCCTCACCGGTGGTTTGAGGTGGTACAGTTGTCTTCTGATGGCGTAGAAGGTTCTGCAGGCTTTTGCTTTCAGGGTTTCTATTGCTGCTTTGAATCTTCCTGATTGGCTGAGCTCCAGCCCCAGGTAGGTGTAGCTGTTGGTTTTCTCCAGTGTGGAGCCATTCAGTGTGAATTGTGGGGTGGTGGAAGCTTTATTGTGGCTCTTCTTCTGAAATACCATGACTTTGGTCTTTTTCTGGTTGATGGGTAGGGCCCATGTGGTGTTGAATTTTTCCAGCACTGACAGGCTTTCTTGGAGGTCTTTCTCGGTGGGGGCCAGGAGTAGGAGGTCATCGGCATATAGCAGGAACTTCACCTCCCGGTCGTTCAGGGCAAGGCCTGGGGTTGGTGAGGCCTCCAGGGCTGTAGCCAGTTCATTGATATAGATGTTGAAGAGCGTTGGGCTCAGGCTACAGCCTTGTCTAACCCCTCGGGCCTGTTGGAAGTATGCTGTCCTTTTCCCATTCACCTTCACACTGCACTGGTTTCTGGTGTAGGAGCTCTTGATGACGTTGTACGTTCTTCCTCCTATTCCACTCTCTAGGAGTTTTAGGAGTAGGCCTGGGTGCCATACTGAGTCGAACGCCTTCTTAAAGTCCACGAAGCAGGTGAATATCTTGCCTCTTCTGGTGTTGTGGACGTGCGTCTTGATGAGGCTGTGCAGGGTGTAGATATGGTCTGTGGTGCGGTGGTTTGGCATGAACTCTGCTTGGCTCTTGCTGAGGACCCCGTGTTGTGTGAGGAAGGTGAGGATTCTGTTATATTGATGATGCTGTTGAACAGTTTCCCCAGCGTGCTGCTGACGCAGATCCCTCTGTAGTTGTTGGGGTCATATTGGTCACCATTCTTGTAGATGGGGGTTATGAGCCCTCTGTTCCAGTCTTCGGGGAAGTGTCCAGCATTGAGCACGAGGGTGAATAGCTTTGCCAGTGCCGCGTGTATTGCTGGAGGGCTGTATTTGATCATCTCTGGTAGGATGCCGTCAGGGCCACTGGCCTTTTTGCCTTTCAGCAGGGCAATTCTTTCCTGTATATCTTTTATGGTGATTGGCGAGTCCAGAGGGTTCTGGAAGTCTTTGATGACTTTCTCCATGTCCCTCAGTTTGGTGATTATCTGTTGCTGTTCTGGAGTTAGTTCTTCTTCTGGGATGTTTTTGTAGAGACCTCTGAAGTAGTTTAGCCAGATATTGCCATTTTGGATGTGGAGAGAGTTTTTCTTGGGCATTGTGCCCATGTGGTGCCAGGTCTCCCAGAATGAGCTGTCCTGGAGGGAGTCCTCTAGTTGCTCTATTTTGTGGGAGAGGTACCTCTGTTTCTTCTCTCTGAGGGTGCCCTTGTATTGCTTGCATAGATTGCTGTAGGCTTCCCTCACCTCCTTGTTGTTGGGGTCCCTGTGTTTTTGGTTGGAGGCTGTTCATAGGCTATGGCGTAGTGCTCTGCAGTCGCTGTCGAATCATTTGTGGGACTGTTTGTTGGTTTGTCTTATTGGTTTGGTTCGTTTCAGGCCTGCTAGTTCTGCTGTGGTCTGTAGGATGTACTTGAGATCCTTCACAGCTCTGGTGACTCCCTGTTGGTCTGGCTGATAGGTGTTTGTATGGAAGTTTGTGAGCAGTGTCTTGATTTCGGGTCGGTTGATTGCGTTGGTATATTCTATGGCCTGGTGGTTGGCCCATTTGAAATGTCTTGGTAGGTTGTAGAGGCTGGACTGTTGGGGCTCATGTGTGGGTGTTTTGTTCATGGTTCTCATGGTTCTCAGATCTGGTTGTGATCTGAAAGATGGGAGTCAGGTGCGATTGTGAAGTCTTCAATTTCTGACAGGTCTGCGTCTGTAATGGCATAGTCCACCACACTGTTGCCCACTTGAGAGTTTAGTGTGAAGCGTCCTCTGCAGTCGCCTGTGACACGTCCGTTTATTATGTACAGTCCTAGGCTTCGGCACATGTTCAGCAGTTGTCTCCCACTCTTGTTGACAATTCTATCTTGGCTGTTTCTTCTTGTCTGTGTGGGTTCTGGGTGGTGGATCTCACTACCGTGCGTATGTGGGTTGTCGTCAGGGTGCAGGTAGTCTATCTCTGTGCCTGTCCTTGCATTCAGGTCTCCGCATATTAGTACTCTGCCTTTGGGTTGGAAATGGGTGGCTTCCCTTTGTAGGACCTCGTAAGTGTCGGGGTCGTGGTAGGGGGACCCTAGTGGGGGCATATATACTGCACAGAGATAGATGTCCTTCTGGCCGCTGAGGATGGAGCTGCTTATTTTTATCCATATGTGATTAGTTCCACGTTTGGTAGCTTTCACGTGTTCTTTGAGCTCCTCCTTGTACCATATTAGTATGCCTCCTGAGTGGCGGCCATGTTTGGTGGTTTTATTTTTCTGGGCGGGCACTGAGAATTCCTTGTAGCTCATGGGCGTTAGGGACTCGTCTTCTGCCCGAGTCCATGTCTCTAGGAGGATTTGGATGTTTATGTTTTTTAGTCTGTCTATGAAGTCTGGATCTTTTGGTTTAGATCCAAAGGCTGAGGCGTTCAGCCCTTGTATGTTCCAACTACTGATAGTGATTTCATCTTCGGCGTGCAAACCTTGTAATGAGCTGTCCTGCAGAGGACGGGCTGGATTCTTGGTTGGTAGCAGTGTGGCCAGGTATTGGTTTATGTGCATTGCTGTTGTGGCCATTGTAGTGACCGCATGCTCTATTCTCTTTATTGTCTCTATGTCGGTGCTCTGGGTTGCTCTGGTTGGCTTTTTCTTGATAGGTGGCCTCTTTGGGGGGTTTTGTCTTGTATATTGGTGGTTGTCGGGTATTATTTCCATGACTCTTTGTCTTGTTTGGTGTCTAGGCCTGGGGTCTCTGTTGAGCACTAAGTCTTTGAATTCCTTCGCTAGAAGGCTGACGCCATGTTTATTGAGGTGTTTGTTATTATATAGGTGACGCTTATCTATGGAGGTGTGTTGTGCCAGGGTGATGCCTGATGTTGGACTGATTCTGGTCGCCAGCTCTTTGTTGATCCCCATGATGGTAGCTTCAGAGATGTCTTCTCGTGGGAGCAGAGATGACAGGATGATACTACAGTCTGGGAACTGTTGCTTTGCTTTCTCTGCTAGTTGGACCAGTTGGCCCGCTATCTGTTGGTGCTGGTCAGTGAGATCTTCTGTGCCTGTGTGTATGACAATGTGTTTCGGGGTAGTGAAGAAAGGCTTGCAAATGACGGTATTGGCTTTTTCAATGGTCACTCTCCGGATCATCATTGGAGGGTGGCGATTGGTTGCCATAACAGCCAGGGGCCTATTGTAGGCTCCCAGGCTTGACATTACATCAGTTCCATTAGATGCTGCCATAGGGGATAGGTAGTTGCCCTTGGTTTGCACATGGATATATATGGCTTATACATGGCTTTTATGCAAAAAGCAATGGTTTTGCACAAAAATTAGCTTGTTTGTTTTATAAGGAAAATGTTAGTTCTTGTACCGTGTTAGCCAGTGTGTTGGAAAATAAAAAAAACAAAAAAACTTGATAGTCTTCAGTAGTTGATACCTTTTTAATGGCTAACTCATAATGATGACAAATTACTGACATTTCGGAATGCTTCGGCTCCTTTATCAAAGTAAATTTAAAACATTTCTGAAGGATGCATATATGTATACAGAGAAGGCATGGAATTTACGGTGTTAGGACTGTGTGGCAGGTGAAACCAAGGTATCAGGGTCGCAGCCTGTTTCGCTGTAACTGCTCAGTCCAGCATGCATGGGATTAATTCCCTTGCCGCCAATGGGCATGGTCAGTCTGCTGACTGACAGTGCTGTCAGCCTATCGGCACCTGGCTTGGGCACCTGGGCTGGCTGATCATGCCCGCCTTCCCTCCATTTAAGGAGGCAGGTTTGGGCCGTCCGGTGGTCTAGCCTCAAATACCAAATGTCATATGGTGCTGCAGCTCTATATGTGGAGCAGCACTGTTATATGTTCTTGTCTGTGTCTTATATGTTTGTGGAAGTGGGTCTCCCTTCTGAAATATAGGTTCCTCTTAGCCCTATCATTTGTAGGGATAGGCCAGGGGTAGGGGAGACACCCATCATTTATAGGACCTAGTTCACACAGTGTGTCAGCTTCCTGGCTGTGCTGCAACAGCAGGTGGCTGTGGTGAGTGCGGCCCAGTAAGCTACTGATGCACATGGTAAAGTTTGTGTTAGTCTTGCAGTGCAGTAACTGCAAGACTTTATAATTCATTAGCGGCTGTTCTGTACTGCAAGAGACAGCTTCCCTGTGAAGTAACAGGGGGGAACTCAGTTGGTGGTGTAGCCCGGCAGTGAAGTTAACTGTCGGCCTTGTTCACACCAGGCCTTGTTCACACCAGGGTGACCTGCAGTTCGGAGCCCAGTGGGCTCCGCAGGATATTTATTATTTATTTTTTGGCCAACCCCTTTAACCTTTTCGCTGCCAGGCACGTACACTGTACGTGCTCCCAAGGTGGCACTTCAGTAGCGGAGGACGTACTTAGTACGTCCTCCCTACTAATGCCGATATCTCTGGACTGCATCAACATATCTTGATGCTTTAAAATGCATTTTAAAGAATAGACTCTCATCTTTAAAATGATATCAAGAACTCGATGATTGTATGTACAGTCTTGGAGCAATTCACTGTTGAAAACACTATTTGGCATTGAGATCCAACTGCAGATCTCAATTCCCGACAGCATTTCAACAGTGAATTACTCTGAAACTGTACATCCAATCATCGAGTTATTGATATCATTTTAAAGATGAGATTCTCCTCTTTAAAATGCAATTGAAAGCACCAAGATAAGTTGATGCAGTCCAAAGATATAGAGCTCCAAAGTGTCCCCCCTCTCCCGTCTAAGCAAGCAATTTGCGATCTAACAAGAAAGGAAGAGGGACACGGAGCAGTGCAGCAGAGATAGAGAGAGAGAAACGATCTGACTCTCTGCATAACTTGTATGTGACAGCAGGAGGGGGGTGGCAGGGACTCTTTTGTCCCTATTAACCCTTCTCCTGCCAATCAGAGTGTATACTATACATTTGTCTCTGATTGTCACATACAGTTATAATGTAATTCCCCCCTGAGCTTTACCAGTGGGGTATTCTTATGTTATACCTCCTGAACATAACCAGGAAGTTTGTTGGCACTGTGACCCAGACGTTTACCATTGTCCAGGTCGAAGAGCCAAAAAAAAAAGTCGCACCAAACACTTACACAACATATACATAAAGTCGCAAATAAAGTTTACATTTCACCCAATCCCTGTCCTGTCTATACCTGAGCTTTCTACAGTAAAATACGTCTCTAGTGATGTCCGTTACACACTAAAATAATAGTAATAACGATTATCACTAGAGATGAATGTATAGATTGCTAAAATTATTATAGGGGGATGGAAAATACAATTTTTATGTAAAGTCCTATTTAATTTGCATGCACAAAATGGGATGGCGCATTTCTGCGATTTTGGCGATTCTTTAACACCCGCCCCTGTAAATATATACATGTGTGGTATGTATGAACTCCTCACTTATTGCAGTTTTATGGACAGTACATTATGTTTGCAGAAAGGGATTTCTTGAGCCGCACTTTAGTGGCAAATTTGAATTTTTGCGCAATTTTTGCTAGCAATCTCTGTTTGCGGCAAAGTTGAATGAAGGTGGTTGTATATATAAACTATTAAATTGTGTTTTTATATACGGTATGCTGTGTACTCAGAAAAAAGTTAGATTTTGGTATCACAGTCACAGTTTGGTAGGTGCAGTATAGCTTTTTAACATATTAGTGAACAACAGCAAAATCCTGCTTGTCTTCTGTATTCGTGTTTTTGGGAGTCCGAGCTCTTGTTGTAGTTGATGTTTGCGGTACATATAGTATATATACACATTGTATACACCATAAGCTATTATTTTAAAAGTATTTTGTATATGAATGTGAGATTGAACATGAGTTTTAGGTGCAAATATGTTTTTTAGCGTATTTTTCAAAAAATTATTTGTGTTGGTCGCAAAGTTGCATGAAGGTGGATGTGGTTATCGATGACCCATTAAGACATTTGTAATCTTCAGGTTGTCTACTTTCAAAAAATATATAGGGTTTAGGGGTTCACTTACTTTTCATGGTGTGTAATCCCTACATTTTATAGGATGATACTTTTTTAACATTTCCAGCTTCAAAGCAGATTTTTGTTCCTTCCAGTTCTAGCGATTTTCTGAAGACACGTGCATGCGGGTTCAGGCCATAGTGATATGTATGAACTCTGCACATGTTGAACTCTTATTTTTAGGAGGTTTGGTGCATTTAATTTTTTGTTTGGTTTCCGCTTCTAACAACTAATATACATTTATTTGCATTTTTTCATAAAACATTCACTTTAAATCAAAATTGCATGAAGGTGCCTGTTCATATACAGTACCAAGTGGCATTCTGACAATGCTGCAGGTGTCTACTTTAAGAAAATATATAGGTATGGGGGGGTTGGATGCTTTTTTAATGTTGCAATTTAGATTTGATTTGTCCATCTCAAAACTGTGAAAATTGCTCTGGCTACTGGAGGTGCAAAATTTCCAGAGACCCTTGGCAGCGAAAAGGTTAAAGATGAATGGAAGGTATGGAAACAATGCAGCACATTTAGGTACATTGTTTATGTAACAATGGAGGTGCTGTGTTTAGATTTACGTAACTCTGTATAGCTACACCAACTCATAGCTTCTATCCCTGTGATGGCTAACCTTTTAAGCTCAGTGTGTCAAAATTCGTAAAAAAAACCTAGTTTAATTCGAATGGCATGTCACATCTAGAACTATCCATCATTTTGTGATATTTAAAGCTCTAGTAAAAAAGTTATATTTTTGAAATGTTTATTTATATTATATGTATTTCTAGCCAATCACATAGTATATGACCCCTTTTTCTGGGCAATGACATAGTATATAACCCACTTTTTTTTTAGCCCTCACACAGTGACCCCATTTTCTGCCCCACACAGCATCCCCCTATGATCCCCCTATTTATGGCCACCACACAGTTTGACACCTTTTATACACCCCACAAATTATATGACTCCTTTTTTTTTTTAAAAGCTGACCCACAGTATATGACCCACTGTTATCTCTTCACCCTCACCCAGAGAAATATGCATCATTGTCCATATAACGCATATTTAAAGTAAAGAAAAAATATGTACTCTTTTGAAATATTTTACCAAAATACTCTCCAGAGATTATTTACTATTTTGCATTTGCAGTATTAGGGCTAGTTCACACGTAGGCAAAGGGGCGGATTTTGACAGCGGATTTCGCTTCAAAATCCGCCCCTTTACAATGGTGGTCTATGTAGGGCTGCCGCTAGCGGAGAAAAGAAAGGACATGCCCTTTCTTCAGGCGGAAGCCGCGCGGGCTCAGCCGCGCGGCTTCCGCCCCCGGCAGCGCCCTCCTATGTCGGCTCATTCATTTGAGCCGACAGTGGAGGGGAAAGCCGCGACCGCGATGGTCGCGGCAGGCGGGTTTTGACAAGAGAGAGACGTGGCTCACCGCGTCTCTCTTGGTGTCAAAACCAGCGCGGGCAGTTCACGTGTGAACTGACCCTTAATTGGTTAGTTGTTGATGTTGATGGTGGGCTCATTTGTACAAAGTATCACATCATCGATCAAAAAGTCACATCATAACCATCCAAAATCTTATCTGTATGGCCATTTGGCAGATTCTAATAAACCCTATGGCATTTTAATGAAATTAATGAATATTTTCTCATACACTGTATAATGGACTCATTCATAGGAAAAGTTTCTTTCTTGACATGTAATGGTGCATCTCTCCAATAACCCTATTTCTCAGAAGCACATATTATTTGCAAACTAAATCTACTGTGTTTTGTATAACAACAGTTCTTTTATATATAACATTAGGAATGCATTACATCATTACTAAGGTCACACTGGTGGTATTGAGAAAACTTTACATTTAAAACTAAACAATGTATCAATGGATCAATGATCTGATCAGTTAAATATGATAAATTCCGCTATGAAAATACATCTACCCCATGATCCTGTCAATGAAACAAAATTCTAAAATGCATGTTTATTCTTTAAAAAAAAAAAAAAGAAGAAGAACAACAAATTGCTCTGAACTTTATCATTTTTATTTACTGAGTTCCAGGAAGAAAGTAATGATAGGATTATACTTTGAAATAAAGATTGTATTGATATCTACTGTTACAGAGATTTCACAATCAAATTATCTTTGTAATACAACGGGTATAATATAACGGTGCTGGACGTGTCTTGTATGTCTCAATTGCAGATTAAACAGCACTTGTTTATTTGCTGCTAAAGTACAGAATGTGCTGTATGTGAGAGTGCCTATACCAGTAACAGACTGGAACCTACAGTCATGGCCAAAAGTTTTGAGAATGACACAAATATTATATTTTCACATGATCTGCTGCCCCCTGGTTTTTATGTGTGTTTGTCAGATGTTTTTATCACATACAGAAATATAATTGCAATCATATTATGAGTAACAAAAGCTTATATTGACAGTTAGAATGAGTTAATGCAGCAAGTCAATATTTGCAGTGTTGACCCTTCTTCTTCAAGACCTCTGCAATTCTCCCTAGCATGCTCTCAATCAACGTCTGGACCAAATCCTGACTGATAGCAGTCCATTCTTGCACAATCAATGCTTGCATTTTGTCAGAATTTGTAGGTTTTTGTTTGTCCACCCGTCTCTTGATGATTGACCACAAGTTCTCAATGGGATTAAGATCTGGAGAGTTTCCAGGCCATGGACCCAAAATCTCTATGTTTTGTTCCCTAAGCCATTTAGTTATCACCTTTGCTTTATGGCAAGGTGCTCCATCATGCTGGAAAAGGCATTGTTGATCGCCAAACTGCTGTTGGATGGTTGGGAGAAGTTGATCTTGGAGGACATTCTGGTACCATTCTTTATTCATGGCTGTGTTTTTAGGCAAGACTGTGAGAGAGCCGATTCCCTTGGCTGAGAAGCAACCCCACACATGAAAGGTTTCAGGATGCTTTACAGTTGGCATTAGACAAGACTGGTGGTAGCGCTCACCTCGTCTTCTCCGAATAAGCTGTTTTCCAGATGTCCCAAACAATCAAAAAGGGGATTCATCAGAGAAAATGACTTTACCCCAGTCCTCAGCAGTCCACTCCCTGTACCTTTTGCAGAATATCAGTCTGTCCCTGATGTTTTTTCTGGAGAGAAGTGGCCTCGTTGCTGCCCTCCTTGAGACCAGACCTTGCTCCAAGAGTCTCCGCCTCACATTGCGTGCAGATGCACTCACACACCACCTGCCTGCTGCCATTGCTCAGCAAGCTCTGCACTGCTGGTAGCCCGATCCCGCAGCTGAAACACTTTTAAGAGACGGTCCTGGCGCTTGCTGGTCTTTCTTGGGCGCCCTGGAGCCTTTTTGCCAACAATGGAACCTCTTTCCTTGAAGTTCTTGATGATGCGATAGATTGTTGACTGAGGTGCAATCTTTCTAGCTGCGATACTCTTCCCTGTTAGGCCATTTTTGTGCAGTGCAATGATGACTGCTAGAGATGAGCGAACACTAAAATGTTCGAGGTTCGAAATTCGATTCGAACAGCCGCTCAATGTTCGTGTGTTCGAACGGGTTTCGAACCCCATTATAGTCTATGGGGAACAGATACTCGTTAAGGGGGAAACCCAAATCCGTGTCTGGAGGGTCACCAAGTCCACTATGACACCCCAGGAAATGATGCCAACACCTCTGGAATGACACTGGGACAGCAGGGGAAGCATGTCTGGGGGCATCTAACACACCAAAGACCCTCTATTACCCCAACATCACTGCCTAACAACTACACACTTTCCACATTCAAAAAAACCTCTATCAAAGTGGGAAAATACCTGGAAACCTTCTTTACTCCCCAAATGGATGGACACAAACCCCAATTTAAGCTCAACAAACAGTAACAACCACCCCTTTAAATCACGTTCCCCATGACAACCACAGATGGAATAGGCAATGGGAATTCCAAAAGCCCTCACCCTTAACTGTCATTTTGAGTGTGTGTGTGTGTGTGTGTGTGTGTGTGTGTGTGTGTGTGTGTGATGTGGTAAGACCTTCCAAAATTCACTTTTCTAGCCCTTAACATGAGCCCTTCCAAACAAAGTTACATGACCTTAAGCTGAGCTACCAGCAGAGATTGAGGCCCTTGGCATGAGTAGAGCCTTGCACCAGCAGTGTTTTTGGCACTTAGGGTGAGTTGAGCCTTGTACCAGCGTGTGTCCCTTAACATCAGGCGGGCCCTAAGTTCTGCGCTTTGCACAAAAGTTCCACATTAACTAGGCTGAATGGTACAAAGATTAGTAGGCCCGAGAACCAGGAACAGGTCTTGCAATGGCTGTCGGATAACGCTTAAAGCACATTGTCCACCAGCCAGTCAGCCTCTACCTCCTCTTACCCAACAGTCTTGTCCTCCTTCCACCCAAAATTCCCAATCTTCCCAGAACAATAACCCCAACTGTCCCTGCTCCCCAGAGCTGTTCTCCCTTCCTTTGACTGTACCGCAACCTGCCCCTCCATTTCGCGATTCCACGGACCTAACAGACGAGTATCTGTGTCCAGATGCTCAAACACTAGAGTCTCCTCCATTCCATCTCCGGTCGATTTGGTGGCGGATGACCAGCAACCCACCCTCATCGACGACGATGAGACGCAGTTGCTGTCAGGGCAGCCAGTTGACATGCGCATTGTGCAGGAGGAGGAGGCGAGACAGGAGTTGGAAGAGGAGGTGGTGGACGACGAGGACACCGACCCCACCTGGACAAGGCAGATGTCAAGCTGGGAAAGTAGTGTGGATGTTGAGGCAGGTGCAGCACCAAAAAGGGTAGCTAGAGGCAGAGACATGTCCAGAGGCAGAGGTCAGCTGCTTTGCCGAAGCCAGGCCAGACCCGGAATGTCCGAAGATGTTCCCTTTTGTACCCAGCCCAGAAAAACTCCCCCATCGAGGGCACGTTTCTTGAAGGTGTAGAGTTTTTTCAAGGAATGCGCCGAGGACAGATATAGTGTCGTCTACACAATTTGCCTCTCGAAATCGAGTAGGGGCCCTGAGAAGAGCAACCTGTCCACCACTTCAATGCACCGTCATTTGGAATCCAAGCAATGGAATCAGTGGCAGGCAGCAACGGCAGGACAAACGTCGCCCGCCGTTCATGCCACTGCCTCTGCTCACAGTGCTGGCGATGCACTCCAGAGGACGAGCCAGGACATCACTTCATCTGCCTCCGCCACTTTGTTGACTTCTCCCTCATCCTCCCCTGTTTCTGTCTTATCTCCTTCTCCTGCACCATCAAAGGCACCATCAGGCGCTTCTTTACAACAACCCACCATCTCTCAGACATTGGAGCGCCGGCAGAAATACACCGCTAACCACCCACCCACGCAAGCCTAGAACGCCAACATCGCTAAACTGCTGGCCCAGGAGAGGTTGGCGTTCTGGCTTGTTGAAACTCCCGCCTTCCCGGACCTGATGGCAACTGTGGCACCTCACTATGCCGTCCCTAGCCGTCTCAACTTTTCCCGGTGTGGCGTCCCCGCCTTGCACCAGCACGTGTCACTCAACATCAGGTGGGCCCTTAGTTCCGCGCTTTGCTGCAAGGTCCACTTGACCACCGACACTTGGACAAGCGCCTGTGGTCAGGGATGCTGCAGTGCTTATCTTTAATGACAGGCAGGGTGAATGTGGTGGAGTCTGTTCCCCGGGTGCAAACTGGGGTGGCCTATCTCCTCTCCCAGGCCAAAATTCATGGCAGGAGTAGACTGAAACCCTACGACGCTGCAACCTCCACCACAGCTACTAGCGGCAAACGCTAAAACACTGGTGTGGGGAGACGTCAGCAGGCGGTGCTGAAGCTCATCAGCTTGGGGGACAGACAGCACAGTGCCTCCGAGGTCAGGGATGCCATCCTGGCTGAGATGGCATTTTTTTTTCCCTGCTACACCTGGGGCCTGGCATTTTTACGCCTGTGATAATGGCTGGAACCTGGTAGCGGCTCTGGAGCTTGCCAGCCTCCAACACGTTCCATGTTTGGCCCACGTCTAACCTAGTGGTGCAAAGTTTTTTAAAAACATACCCAAATGTACCGAAGCTACTGTTGAAAATGCGGCGCTTGTGCGCCCACTTTTGCAAGTGCACAGGAGTCGCTGCTAGCCTAAAAACACTCTAGCAAGGCCTACATCTGTCCAAACACAGGCTGTTGTCCGTCATTCACACACGCTGAAACCCTACAATACCATATCTTGAGCAGGGTGTGTGAGCTGCACAGACCTTTGATGGAGTTCCATCTACAAAACCCAAGGGTTCCTCAAAGTCAGCAACCAAAGTTTCTGCACCATGAGTTTCCAGGGGTGGCAGAGTTATGGCTAGGGGAAGAGGCATGGATAGGGATGATGTCTAGGGGCAAAAGCAGTGTGGATGTGGAGGCAAGCTAAGCAGGAAAAACTGGGGGTACAAGCTAAGGCATGGACTGGGGTGATGTCTAGGGGCAAAAGCAGTGTGGATGTGGAGGCAAGCTAAGCAGGAAAAACTGGGGGTACAAGCTAAGGCATGGACTGGGGTGATGTCTAGGGGCAAAAGCAGTGTGGATGTGGAGGCAAGCTAAGCAGGAAAAACTGGGGATACAAGCTAAGGCATGGACTGGGGTGATGTCTAGGGGCAAAAGCAGTGTGGATGTGGAGGCAAGCTAAGCAGGAAAAACTGGGGGTACAAGCTAAGGCATGGACTGGGGTGATGTCTAGGGGCAAAAGCAGTGTGGATGTGGAGGCAAGCTAAGCAGGAAAAACTGGGGGTACAAGCTAAGGCATGGACTGGGGTGATGTCTAGGGGCAAAAGCAGTGTGGATGTGGAGGCAAGCTAAGCAGGAAAAACTGGGGGTACAAGCTAAGGCATGGACTGGGGTGATGTCTAGGGGCAAAAGCAGTGTGGATGTGGAGGCAAGCTAAGCAGGAAAAACTGGGGGTACAAGCTAAGGCATGGACTGGGGTGATGTCTAAGGGCAAAAGCAGTGTGGATGTGGAGGCAAGCTAAGCAGGAAAAACTGGGGGTACAAGCTAAGGCATGGACTGGGGTGATGTCTAGGGGCAAAAGCAGTGTGGATGTGGAGGCAAGCTAAGCAGGAAAAACTGGGGGTACAAGCTAAGGCATGGACTGGGGTGATGTCTAGGGGCAAAAGCAGTGTGGATGTGGAGGCAAGCAAAGCAGGGAAAATGGTGGCTAGAGGCAAAGGGATGTCCATAGGCAGCAAGGGCAAAGATGCAAAACTCTCCCGTTTCAAGAATTTTCCTGACTTGTTTCCCCACAAAACATTCCTGGGAGGAGGGCTGAAACACCACCCTCCTCCTCCTCCGCTGTTAGATTTACCCCAGCTACGAGCTGAAAACGCTGCAACACTGGTGTGGGGAGACGTCAGCAGGCTGGGCTGAAGCTCATCAGCTTGGGAGACGGACAGCACACTGCCTCTGAGGTCAGGGATGCCATCCTGGATGAGATGGCAATTTGTTTATCCCCGCTGCCCCTGGGGCCAGGTTTTTTAGCTTGTTGGAGGGCTCTGGAGCTTGCCAGCCTCCAACACGTTCCATGCCTGGCCCACATGTTCAATGTAGTGGTGCAATGATTTTTAAAAACATACCCCAAATTAGCTGAGCTAAGGGTGAAAGTGCGGCACTTGGACACCCACTTTCCCAAGTCTACAGTACCTGGAGCTAGCCGCAATACACTCCAGCAAGGCCTACATCTGCCTGAAGCACCTACTGTTGTGCGAGGTCACCACACGCTCTAACCCTAGATACCGTATGTTCAGCAGGGTGTGTGAGCAGCAGAGACCTTTGATGGAGTACCAGCTACAAAACCCAAGGGTTCCTCAGAGTCAGCTCCCTCACTTTCTGCACCATGAGTTTCCATGGGTGGCAGACTTATGGCTAGAGGCACAGGCATGGATAGGGGTGATGTGTAGGGGCAAAAGCAGTGTGGATGTGGAGGCAAGCTAAGCAGCAAAAACTGGGGGTACAAGCAGCCGGTGACATCATCACTGACAAGCACAGCTGTCTGTCAGCTGACAGGCTGACTTTCACCAAAATGAACAGACAATGGATAGACTCATCATATACATGTCAGTTACATGACAAATTTAGTGCAATTTGCAAGTCCAAGATGGTTTGGAGATCTGCGGAGAGGAATCTCACCACCTCTTGCGGGTGCCATCATTTGGAAGGCAAGCCCTGGGCTCAGTGGGTGAGAGCAAGCGCAGGATAATCGTCGTTTGGCCTGGCGGCCACTGCCTCTTCCACTGTTGACAGGGCTGGCGCTGCAGTCCAGACCAGGAGCCAGGACACCTCCACATCTGCCTCTGACACTTTGGGGAGTTCACCCTTATCCTCACCTTTTCCTGCCATTTCTCCTTTTGCCCGCGCCATCATGCGCCTCTTCCCAGCAACTCCCCATCTCCCAAGCCTTTCATTTCATGCTAAAGTACAGCGCAACCCACCCACATGCCCAAGGCTTCAACGGCCTCATCTCAAGAAATCTGGCCCAGGAGATGTTGGAATCCCGGCTGGGGGACACTCTGCCCTTTTTGGGCAGAGTGTCTACTGCGCCACCGCACTGTGCCGTCCACACCAGCACTTTCCCCCAAACATGAGGCGGTCCCTAAATTCAGCGCTTAGCCCTAAAGTTCCATGTGACCAGTTACGAATGGACAAGTGCATGCGGACAGGGACGCTACCTTTCAATTTGGGCACAGTGGTTGAATGTAGTTGAGGCGTGGACCGGGTCGCAAAATGTGGTGGCCTGACTTGTCTCCCCACACAACATTCCTGGGAGGAGGGCTGAAACACCACCCTCCTCCGCTGTTAAATTGACCCCAGCTACGAGCTGGAAACGCTGCAACACTGGTGTGGGGAGACGTCAGCGGGCCGTGCTGAAGCTCATCAGCTTGGGGGCCAGACAGCACACTGCCTACAAAGTGAGTCATGCCATCCTCGATGAGACGGCAATGTGGTTTTTGCCACTGCACCTGGGCCCAGGCATGTTGTCATGTGTGATAATGGCCGTAACCTGGGATTGGCTCTGTAGCTTGGCAGCCTGCAACATATTCCATGCCTGGGCCACGTTTTTAACTCATTGCTGCTAATCTTTTGAAAAAGGTACCCCAATGTTCCTGAGCTACTGGTGAAAGTGTGGCGCTTGTGCGGATAGTTTTTAAAGTGTATAGTTGCCGCTGCTAGCCTCTATGCACTCCTACAACGCCTGTACCTGCTGGAACAACGGCTGTTGTGCGACGTCTCCACACTGCTGGCACTAAACATATCATGTGTTGAGCAGAGTGTGTGAGCAGCACAGACCTTTGATGTAGTTCCAACTCCAAAACCCTCGGGTTCGTCAAAGTCAACTCCCTCAGTTGCTCAACCATGAGTGGCCATGGGTGGCAGACTTATGTGAAATCCCATCCCATCCATTGCACTGGACACGAAACATTAGCATGCGCTCAGCACAACTTCGGATATGGCAGATGCGTTAAGCAGGGTGCAGGGTACAACACAGACCAGGCCCGAGCACCAGGAACAGGTGTTAGAAATACTGCAGCATCTGCCATTTCCTTCCAATTTTGGGGTTTTGGACCGACTTGTCTGGACCTAAGTGGGGATCATGAGACACAGTTGCCATCAAGGCAAGCTGTGGTCATGTGCGGTTTGCAGTAAGGGGGCAGTGCGCAATTGGAAGAGGAGTTGGTGGATGACGAGGCCACCGACCCCACATGGACAGGGGTGATGTCTAGGGTCTAAAGCAGTGTAGATGTAGAGGGAAGCTAAATCAACAAAAAACCTGGGTAGAAGCAAAGGCATAAACTGGGGTGATGTTTAGGGGTGAAAGCAGAGTAGATGTGGAGGGAAGCTAAGCAGCAAAAACAGTGGGTAGAAGCAAAGGCATGCAAAACTCTACCCTGTTGGAAGACTTATTCCTAGGTCTGGAACACGTTAATGGCCCCCCTGGACAAATTACTGCCACTCAGGGGCCTAGTGTCACCAGGAGGGACAAGTATAGGCGCATGTTGTGGGAATACCTGGCCGACACCAGCTCTGTCCTCTCCGATCCCTCTGTGCTCTACAGCCTAAACTTATTTTCTCATCTTTTTTTCTGAACTGCACATCTCTTGCCTGCTTCCTTTGGGATCTTAGAAATGGTGGTCCACTTCCACAGATGGTAACTTCAATAGACAGTGTAACGCGAGTAGCTGAGGGATCGCTGTCTTAACCACTTTTTGGCACAAAATTAACTTCCAAAGCCAAATATGGTGCAAGTATATGATGCAAGGACACCTACACACCTATCTCTGACACATTGGGGAGTTCACCCTCATGCGCCCTTTTGGCCTGCACCATCATGCGCCTCTTCCCAGCCACTCCACATTTCCCAAGCTTTTCATTGCAGGCAGAAGTACAATACAACCCACCCCCATGCCCAAGCCTGTAACAGCCTCATCGATAAACTGCTGGCCCTGGAGATGTTGGTGTTTGTTTATGCTTCTGGAGACCCAGGCCTTCCGTCAGCAGATGGCAGCTGGGGCACCTCCCTATGCTGGGCCTAGCCGTTACTACTTCTCTTGGTGTGCTGTCTCTGCCTTGCGCCTGCATGTGTCCCATAACATCAGTCGGGCCCAGAGCTCTGCGCTTTGCTGCAAGGTCCACTTGACCACCGACACATGGACAAGCGCCTGTGGTCAGGGATGCTGCAGTGCTTATCTTTAATGACAGGCAGGGTGAATGTGGTGGAGTCTGTTCCCCGGGTGCAAACTGGGGTGGCCTATCTCCTCTCCCAGGCCAAAATTCATGGCAGGAGTAGACTGAAACCCTACGAAGCTGCAACCTCCACCCCAGCTACTAGCGGAAAACACTGTAACACTGGCATGGGGAGATGTCAGTAGGCCGTGCTGAAACTGATCAGCTTGGGGGACAGACAGCACAGTGCCTCCGAGGTCAGGGATGCCATCCTGGCTGAGATGGCATTTTTTTTTCCCTGCTACACCTGGGGCCTGGCATTTTTGCGCCTGTGATAATGGCTGGAACCTGGTAGCAGATCTGGAGCTTGCCAGACTCAAACACGGTCCACGCATGGCCCACGTTTTCCAACTTGTTGGTGCCATGTTTCTTTGAAACCTACACCATTGTGCCTGATATACAGGTCAAAGTGGGGCCATTTTCGTAAGTGAGAACTAGCCTCTGCTAGGCAGAAAACATTCAGAGCACACTCCTCTCATCTTCGCACCGTTGGCTGGCGGAGGAAGACGAGGGGGTTGGAGTGGCATCTGATGTCCCTATCCCACACGAGGCTAGAGGGTGCACTTCAGTGCATCCCATTGCTTCACCACAAATGGTGTGAAGGGGAGTGGAAAATGGAGGAAATGGAGAGTGACCCTTACAGTTGGGGCCAGCAAAGGCATGCCAAGTAACACACTGGCACACATGGCTGACTTCATCTTGGGTTGCTTTTCAACACATATTTCACATCATGAAGAACAAATAATACTGGATTTTTTCAAGCCTCGAACCCCGGTCTAGGTCTAATGTCTGTTCCTTTCTTATATTAGGGGAGAGGGAAAAAAATTACTTCAGTGATACGTTTAGCGTACATAGACTGACTATTAATGTGTATCCCACTTAGTGTTGTTAGGGTTACACACCGTCACAACCTGGCTAAAGCTTCTATAGCTGTTAATAAAGTCAACATAACTTTACGGTATCCAAAAAGACAGCTGGTACCGACAGAGAGCAAGACAAATGTCACCCAAAGCTGTGAGCTCTGAACACCCACAGTGACTTTGGCGTCATCATCATTATAAGGGAGCGGGTGGTAATAAATAACTTGGCAGTGCCTAAAACCCAAAAATCTTATACAACTATATTTACATTAAGATACACAAATGAAACTTTTCAGTAGCATGTCATGAGACAAGCTGATAAGCTCTTCCTTTGTGCAGTGCTATTTGAAAGTTAAACGCTGCCTTTATTTTAATTCTGGAGAAGGTGCAGACATTAGATTTAGAACATGTTGTCTTCATTGTCCAAATCCTCTATATAGGTAACGTGTTTTTCGGGCCGAGCTGTCTGGGAACGAGCTGGTGCAGCACTGACAACCTGGGTGAATATGGCAAGAGCCTGAGATGTAGGGTGAATGAATCCCCAAATTATTTGTGGAATTCCCAGTGAGACAATGGCACTGTATACCAGTATTAAAAATTGTGGGTGCACGTAACCCCCATATATTCTTTGAATTCCCAGTGAGACAATGGAACTGTATAGCAGTATTAAAAATTGTGGGTGCACGTAACCCCCATATATTCTTTGAATTCCCAGTCAGACAATGGCACTGTATAGCAGTAGCAAAAATTGTGGGTGCACGTCACCCCAATATATTCTTTGAATTCCCAGTCAGACAATGGCACTGTATACCAGTAGTAAAAATTGTGGGTGCACATAACCCCCATATATTCTTTGAATTCCCAGTCAGACAATGGCACTGTATACCAGTATTAAAAATTGTGGGTGCACATAACCCCCATATATTCTTTGAATTCCCAGTCAGACAATGGCACTATATACCAGTATTAAAAATTGTGGGTGCACATAACCCCAATATATTCTTTGAATTCCCAGTCAGACAATGGCACTGTATAGCAGTAGCAAAAATTGTGGGTGCACGTCACCCCAATATATTCTTTGAATTCCCAGTCAGACAATGGCACTGTATACCAGTAGTAAAAATTGTGGGTGCACATAACCCCCATATATTCTTTGAATTCCCAGTCAGACAATGGCACTGTATACCAGTATTAAAAATTGTGGGTGCACATAACCCCCATATATTCTTTGAATTCCCAGTCAGACAATGGCACTATATACCAGTATTAAAAATTGTGGGTGCACATAACCCCAATATATTCTTTGAATTCCCAGTCAGACAATGGCACTGTATACCAGTATTAAAAATTGTGGGTGCACATAACCCCCATATATTCTTTGAATTCCCAGTGAGACAATGGCACTGTATAGCAGTAGCAAAAATTGTGGGTGCACGTCACCCCAATATATTCTTTGAATTCCCAGTCAGACAATGGCACTGTATACCAGTAGTAAAAATTGTGGGTGCACATAACCCCCATATATTCTTTGAATTCCCAGTCAGACAATGGCACTGTATACCAGTATTAAAAATTGTGGGTGCACATAACCCCCATATATTCTTTGAATTCCCAGTGAGACAATGGAACTGTATAGCAGTAGCAAAAATTGTGGGTGCACGTAACCCCCATATATTCTTTGAATTCCCAGTCAGACAATGGCACTATATACCAGTAGTAAAAATTGTGGGTGCACATAACCCCAATATATTCTTTGAATTCCCAGTGAGACAATGGCACTGTATACCAGTAGTAAAAATTGTGGGTGCACATAACCCCAATATATTCTTTGAATTCCCAGTCAGACAATGGCACTATATACCAGTATTAAAAATTGTGGGTGCACATAACCCCAATATATTCTTTGAATTCCCAGTCAGACAATGGCACTGTATAGCAGTAGCAAAAATTGTGGGTGCACGTCACCCCAATATATTCTTTGAATTCCCAGTCAGACAATGGCACTGTATACCAGTAGTAAAAATTGTGGGTGCACATAACCCCCATATATTCTTTGAATTCCCAGTCAGACAATGGCACTGTATACCAGTATTAAAAATTGTGGGTGCACATAACCCCCATATATTCTTTGAATTCCCAGTGAGACAATGGAACTGTATAGCAGTAGCAAAAATTGTGGGTGCACGTAACCCCCATATATTCTTTGAATTCCCAGTCAGACAATGGCACTATATACCAGTATTAAAAATTGTGGGTGCACATAACCCCCATATATTCTTTGAATTCCCAGTGAGACAATGGAACTGTATAGCAGTAGCAAAAATTGTGGGTGCACGTAACCCCCATATATTCTTTGAATTCCCAGTCAGACAATCGCACTATATACCAGTATTAAAAATTGTGGGTGCACATAACCCCCATATATTCTTTGAATTCCCAGTGAGACAATGGAACTGTATAGCAGTAGCAAAAATTGTGGGTGCACGTAACCCCCATATATTCTTTGAATTCCCAGTCAGACAATGGCACTATATACCAGTATTAAAAATTGTAGGTGCACATAACCCCCATATATTCTTTGAATTCCCAGTGAGACAATGGAACTGTATAGCAGTAGCAAAAATTGTGGGTGCACGTAACCCCCATATATTCTTTGAATTCCCAGTCAGACAATGGCACTATATACCAGTAGTAAAAATTGTGGGTGCACATAACCCCAATATATTCTTTGAATTCCCAGTGAGACAATGGCACTGTATACCAGTAGTAAAAATTGTGGGTGCACATAACCCCAATATATTCTTTGAATTCCCAGTCAGACAATGGCACTGTATACCAGTATTAAAAATTGTGGGTGCACATAACCCCCATATATTCTTTGAATTCCCAGTCAGACAATGGCACTATATACCAGTATTAAAAATTGTGGGTGCACATAACCCCAATATATTCTTTGAATTCCCAGTCAGACAATGGCACTGTATAGCAGTAGCAAAAATTGTGGGTGCACGTCACCCCAATATATTCTTTGAATTCCCAGTCAGACAATGGCACTGTATACCAGTAGTAAAAATTGTGGGTGCACATAACCCCCATATATTCTTTTAATTCCCAGTCAGACAATGGCACTGTATACCAGTATTAAAAATTGTGGGTGCACATAACCCCCATATATTCTTTGAATTCCCAGTCAGACAATGGCACTATATACCAGTAGTAAAAATTGTGGGTGCACATAACCCCAATATATTCTTTGAATTCCCAGTCAGACAATGGCACTATATACCAGTATTAAAAATTGTGGGTGCACATAACCCCAATATATTCTTTGAATTCCCAGTCAGACAATGGCACTGTATACCAGTAGTAAAAATTGTGGGTGCACATAACCCCCATATATTCTTTGAATTCCCAGTGAGACAATGGAACTGTATAGCAGTAGCAAAAATTTTGGGTGCACGTAACCCCCATATATTCTTTGAATTCCCAGTCAGACAATGGCACTATATACCAGTATTAAAAATTGTGGGTGCACATAACCCCCATATATTCTTTGAATTCCCAGTGAGACAATGGAACTGTATAGCAGTAGCAAAAATTGTGGGTGCACGTAACCCCCATATATTCTTTGAATTCCCAGTCAGACAATGGCACTATATACCAGTAGTAAAAATTGTGGGTGCACATAACCCCAATATACTCTTTGAAATCCCAGTGAGACAATGGCACTGTATACCAGTAGTAAAAATTGTGGGTGCACGTAACCCCCATATATTCTTTGAATTCCCAGTCAGACAATGGCACTATATACCAGTAGTAAAAATTGTGGGTGCACATAACCCCAATATATTCTTTGAATTCCCAGTGAGACAATGGCACTCTATACCAGTAGTAAAAATTGTGGGTGCACATAACCCCAATATATTCTTTGAATTCCCAGTCAGACAATGGCACTGTATACCAGTATTAAAAATTGTGGGTGCACATAACCCCCATATATTCTTTGAATTCCCAGTCAGACAATGGCACTATATACCAGTATTAAAAATTGTGGGTGCACATAACCCCAATATATTCTTTGAATTCCCAGTCAGACAATGGCACTGTATACCAGTATTAAAAATTGTGGGTGCACATAACCCCCATATATTCTTTGAATTCCCAGTGAGACAATGGCACTGTATAGCAGTAGCAAAAATTGTGGGTGCACGTCACCCCAATATATTCTTTGAATTCCCAGTCAGACAATGGCACTGTATACCAGTAGTAAAAATTGTGGGTGCACATAACCCCCATATATTCTTTGAATTCCCAGTCAGACAATGGCACTGTATACCAGTATTAAAAATTGTGGGTGCACATAACCCCCATATATTCTTTGAATTCCCAGTGAGGCAATGGAACTGTATAGCAGTAGCAAAAATTGTGGGTGCACGTAACCCCCATATATTCTTTGAATTCCCAGTCAGACAATGGCACTATATACCAGTATTAAAAATTGTGGGTGCACATAACCCCCATATATTCTTTGAATTTCCAGTCAGACAATGGCACTGTATACCAGTAGTAAAAATTGTGGGTGCACATAACCCCAATATATTCTTTGAATTCCCAGTCAGACAATGGCACTGTATACCAGTATTAAAAATTGTGGGTGCACATAACCCCCATATATTCTTTGAATTCCCAGTGAGACAATGGCACTGTATAGCAGTAGCAAAAATTGTGGGTGCACGTCACCCCAATATATTCTTTGAATTCCCAGTCAGACAATGGCACTGTATACCAGTAGTAAAAATTGTGGGTGAACATAACCCCCATATATTCTTTGAATTCCCAGTCAGACAATGGCACTGTATACCAGTATTAAAAATTGTGGGTGCACATAACCCCCATATATTCTTTGAATTCCCAGTGAGACAATGGAACTGTATAGCAGTAGCAAAAATTGTGGGTGCACGTAACCCCCATATATTCTTTGAATTCCCAGTCAGACAATGGCACTATATACCAGTAGTAAAAATTGTGGGTGCACATAACCCCAATATATTCTTTGAATTCCCAGTGAGACAATGGCACTGTATACCAGTAGTAAAAATTGTGGGTGCACATAACCCCAATATATTCTTTGAATTCCCAGTCAGACAATGGCACTGTATACCAGTATTAAAAATTGTGGGTGCACATAACCCCCATATATTCTTTGAATTCCCAGTCAGACAATGGCACTATATACCAGTATTAAAAATTGTGGGTGCACATAACCCCAATATATTCTTTGAATTCCCAGTCAGACAATGGCACTGTATACCAGTATTAAAAATTGTGGGTGCACATAACCCCCATATATTCTTTGAATTCCCAGTGAGACAATGGCACTGTATAGCAGTAGCAAAAATTGTGGGTGCACGTCACCCCAATATATTCTTTGAATTCCCAGTCAGACAATGGCACTGTATACCAGTAGTAAAAATTGTGGGTGCACATAACCCCCATATATTCTTTGAATTCCCAGTGAGACAATGGAACTGTATAGCAGTAGCAAAAATTGTGGGTGCACGTAACCCCCATATATTCTTTGAATTCCCAGTCAGACAATGGCACTATATACCAGTATTAAAAATTGTGGGTGCACATAACCCCCATATATTCTTTGAATTCCCAGTGAGACAATGGAACTGTATAGCAGTAGCAAAAATTGTGGGTGCACGTAACCCCCATATATTCTTTGAATTCCCAGTGAGACAATGGAACTGTATAGCAGTAGCAAAAATTGTGGGTGCACGTAACCCCCATATATTCTTTGAATTCCCAGTCAGACAATGGCACTATATACCAGTAGTAAAAATTGTGGGTGCACATAACCCCAATATATTCTTTGAATTCCCAGTGAGACAATGGCACTGTATACCAGTAGTAAAAATTGTGGGTGCACATAACCCCAATATATTCTTTGAATTCCCAGTCAGACAATGGCACTGTATACCAGTATTAAAAATTGTGGGTGCACATAACCCCAATATATTCTTTGAATTCCCAGTCAGACAATGGCACTGTATAGCAGTAGCAAAAATTGTGGGTGCACGTCACCCCAATATATTCTTTGAATTCCCAGTCAGACAATGGCACTGTATACCAGTAGTAAAAATTGTGGGTGCACATAACCCCCATATATTCTTTTAATTCCCAGTCAGACAATGGCACTGTATACCAGTATTAAAAATTGTGGGTGCACATAACCCCCATATATTCTTTGAATTCCCAGTCAGACAATGGCACTATATACCAGTATTAAAAATTGTGGGTGCACATAACCCCAATATATTCTTTGAATTCCCAGTCAGACAATGGCACTATATACCAGTATTAAAAATTGTGGGTGCACATAACCCCAATATATTCTTTGAATTCCCAGTCAGACAATGGCACTGTATACCAGTAGTAAAAATTGTGGGTGCACATAACCCCCATATATTCTTTGAATTCCCAGTCAGACAATGGCACTGTATACCAGTATTAAAAATTGTGGGTGCACATAACCCCCATATATTCTTTGAATTCCCAGTGAGACAATGGAACTGTATAGCAGTAGCAAAAATTGTGGGTGCACGTAACCCCCATATATTCTTTGAATTCCCAGTCAGACAATGGCACTATATACCAGTATTAAAAATTGTGGGTGCACATAACCCCCATATATTCTTTGAATTCCCAGTGAGACAATGGAACTGTATAGCAGTAGCAAAAATTGTGGGTGCACGTAACCCCCATATATTCTTTGAATTCCCAGTCAGACAATGGCACTATATACCAGTAGTAAAAATTGTGGGTGCACATAACCCCAATATATTCTTTGAATTCCCAGTGAGACAATGGCACTGTATACCAGTAGTAAAAATTGTGGGTGCACGTAACCCCCATATATTCTTTGAATTCCCAGTCAGACAATGGCACTATATACCAGTAGTAAAAATTGTGGGTGCACATAACCCCAATATATTCTTTGAATTCCCAGTGAGACAATGGCACTCTATACCAGTAGTAAAAATTGTGGGTGCACATAACCCCAATATATTCTTTGAATTCCCAGTCAGACAATGGCACTGTATACCAGTATTAAAAATTGTGGGTGCACATAACCCCCATATATTCTTTGAATTCCCAGTCAGACAATGGCACTATATACCAGTATTAAAAATTGTGGGTGCACATAACCCCAATATATTCTTTGAATTCCCAGTCAGACAATGGCACTGTATACCAGTATTAAAAATTGTGGGTGCACATAACCCCCATATATTCTTTGAATTCCCAGTGAGACAATGGCACTGTATAGCAGTAGCAAAAATTGTGGGTGCACGTCACCCCAATATATTCTTTGAATTCCCAGTCAGACAATGGCACTGTATACCAGTAGTAAAAATTGTGGGTGCACATAACCCCCATATATTCTTTGAATTCCCAGTCAGACAATGGCACTGTATACCAGTATTAAAAATTGTGGGTGCACATAACCCCCATATATTCTTTGAATTCCCAGTGAGACAATGGAACTGTATAGCAGTAGCAAAAATTGTGGGTGCACGTAACCCCCATATATTCTTTGAATTCCCAGTCAGACAATGGCACTATATACCAGTATTAAAAATTGTGGGTGCACATAACCCCCATATATTCTTTGAATTCCCAGTCAGACAATGGCACTGCATACCAGTAGTAAAAATTGTGGGTGCACATAACCCCAATATATTCTTTGAATTCCCAGTCAGACAATGGCACTGTATACCAGTATTAAAAATTGTGGGTGCACATAACCCCCATATATTCTTTGAATTCCCAGTGAGACAATGGCACTGTATAGCAGTAGCAAAAATTGTGGGTGCACGTCACCCCAATATATTCTTTGAATTCCCAGTCAGACAATGGCACTGTATACCAGTAGTAAAAATTGTGGGTGCACATAACCCCCATATATTCTTTGAATTTCCAGTCAGACAATGGCACTGTATACCAGTAGTAAAAATTGTGGGTGCACATAACCCCAATATATTCTTTGAATTCCCAGTCAGACAATGGCACTGTATACCAGTATTAAAAATTGTGGGTGCACATAACCCCCATATATTCTTTGAATTCCCAGTGAGACAATGGCACTGTATAGCAGTAGCAAAAATTGTGGGTGCACGTCACCCCAATATATTCTTTGAATTCCCAGTCAGACAATGGCACTGTATACCAGTAGTAAAAATTGTGGGTGAACATAACCCCCATATATTCTTTGAATTCCCAGTCAGACAATGGCACTGTATACCAGTATTAAAAATTGTGGGTGCACATAACCCCCATATATTCTTTGAATTCCCAGTGAGACAATGGAACTGTATAGCAGTAGCAAAAATTGTGGGTGCACGTAACCCCCATATATTCTTTGAATTCCCAGTCAGACAATGGCACTATATACCAGTAGTAAAAATTGTGGGTGCACATAACCCCAATATATTCTTTGAATTCCCAGTGAGACAATGGCACTGTATACCAGTAGTAAAAATTGTGGGTGCACATAACCCCAATATATTCTTTGAATTCCCAGTCAGACAATGGCACTGTATACCAGTATTAAAAATTGTGGGTGCACATAACCCCCATATATTCTTTGAATTCCCAGTCAGACAATGGCACTATATGGCAGTAGCAAAAATTGTGGGTGCACATAACCCCAATATATTCTTTGAATTCCCAGTCAGACAATGGCACTGTATACCAGTATTAAAAATTGTGGGTGCACATAACCCCCATATATTCTTTGAATTCCCAGTGAGACAATGGCACTGTATAGCAGTAGCAAAAATTGTGGGTGCACGTCACCCCAATATATTCTTTGAATTCCCAGTCAGACAATGGCACTGTATACCAGTAGTAAAAATTGTGGGTGCACATAACCCCCACATATTCTTTGAATTCCCAGTGAGACAATGGAACTGTATAGCAGTAGCAAAAATTGTGGGTGCACGTAACCCCCATATATTCTTTGAATTCCCAGTCAGACAATGGCACTATATACCAGTATTAAAAATTGTGGGTGCACATAACCCCCATATATTCTTTGAATTCCCAGTGAGACAATGGAACTGTATAGCAGTAGCAAAAATTGTGGGTGCACGTAACCCCCATATATTCTTTGAATTCCCAGTGAGACAATGGAACTGTATAGCAGTAGCAAAAATTGTGGGTGCACGTAACCCCCATATATTCTTTGAATTCCCAGTCAGACAATGGCACTATATACCAGTAGTAAAAATTGTGGGTGCACATAACCCCAATATATTCTTTGAATTCCCAGTGAGACAATGGCACTGTATACCAGTAGTAAAAATTGTGGGTGCACATAACCCCAATATATTCTTTGAATTCCCAGTCAGACAATGGCACTGTATACCAGTATTAAAAATTGTGGGTGCACATAACCCCAATATATTCTTTGAATTCCCAGTCAGACAATGGCACTGTATAGCAGTAGCAAAAATTGTGGGTGCACGTCACCCCAATATATTCTTTGAATTCCCAGTCAGACAATGGCACTGTATACCAGTAGTAAAAATTGTGGGTGCACATAACCCCCATATATTCTTTTAATTCCCAGTCAGACAATGGCACTGTATACCAGTATTAAAAATTGTGGGTGCACATAACCCCCATATATTCTTTGAATTCCCAGTCAGACAATGGCACTATATACCAGTATTAAAAATTGTGGGTGCACATAACCCCAATATATTCTTTGAATTCCCAGTCAGACAATGGCACTATATACCAGTATTAAAAATTGTGGGTGCACATAACCCCAATATATTCTTTGAATTCCCAGTCAGACAATGGCACTGTATACCAGTAGTAAAAATTGTGGGTGCACATAACCCCCATATATTCTTTGAATTCCCAGTCAGACAATGGCACTGTATACCAGTATTAAAAATTGTGGGTGCACATAACCCCCATATATTCTTTGAATTCCCAGTGAGACAATGGAACTGTATAGCAGTAGCAAAAATTGTGGGTGCACGTAACCCCCATATGTTCTTTGAATTCCCAGTCAGACAATGGCACTATATACCAGTATTAAAAATTGTGGGTGCACATAACCCCCATATATTCTTTGAATTCCCAGTGAGACAATGGAACTGTATAGCAGTAGCAAAAATTGTGGGTGCACGTAACCCCCATATATTCTTTGAATTCCCAGTCAGACAATGGCACTATATACCAGTAGTAAAAATTGTGGGTGCACATAACCCCAATATATTCTTTGAATTCCCAGTGAGACAATGGCACTGTATACCAGTAGTAAAAATTGTGGGTGCACGTAACCCCCATATATTCTTTGAATTCCCAGTCAGACAATGGCACTATATACCAGTAGTAAAAATTGTGGGTGCACATAACCCCAATATATTCTTTGAATTCCCAGTGAGACAATGGCACTCTATACCAGTAGTAAAAATTGTGGGTGCACATAACCCCAATATATTCTTTGAATTCCCAGTCAGACAATGGCACTGTATACCAGTATTAAAAATTGTGGGTGCACATAACCCCCATATATTCTTTGAATTCCCAGTCAGACAATGGCACTGTATACCAGTATTAAAAATTGTGGGTGCACATAACCCCCATGTATTCTTTGAATTCCCAGTGAGACAATGGCACTGTATAGCAGTAGCAAAAATTGTGGGTGCACGTCACCCCAATATATTCTTTGAATTCCCAGTCAGACAATGGCACTGTATACCAGTAGTAAAAATTGTGGGTGCACATAACCCCCATATATTCTTTGAATTCCCAGTCAGACAATGGCACTGTATACCAGTATTAAAAATTGTGGGTGCACATAACCCCCATATATTCTTTGAATTCCCAGTGAGACAATGGAACTGTATAGCAGTAGCAAAAATTGTGGGTGCACGTAACCCCCATATATTCTTTGAATTCCCAGTCAGACAATGGCACTATATACCAGTATTAAAAATTGTGGGTGCACATAACCCCCATATATTCTTTGAATTCCCAGTCAGACAATGGCACTGCATACCAGTAGTAAAAATTGTGGGTGCACATAACCCCAATATATTCTTTGAATTCCCAGTCAGACAATGGCACTGTATACCAGTATTAAAAATTGTGGGTGCACATAACCCCCATATATTCTTTGAATTCCCAGTGAGACAATGGCACTGTATAGCAGTAGCAAAAATTGTGGGTGCACGTCACCCCAATATATTCTTTGAATTCCCAGTCAGACAATGGCACTGTATACCAGTAGTAAAAATTGTGGGTGCACATAACCCCCATATATTCTTTGAATTCCCAGTGAGACAATGGAACTGTATAGCAGTAGCAAAAATTGTGGGTGCACGTAACCCCCATATATTCTTTGAATTCCCAGTCAGACAATGGCACTATATACCAGTAGTAAAAATTGTGGGTGCACATAACCCCAATATATTCTTTGAATTCCCAGTGAGACAATGGCACTGTATACCAGTAGTAAAAATTGTGGGTGCACATAACCCCAATATATTCTTTGAATTCCCAGTCAGACAATGGCACTGTATACCAGTATTAAAAATTGTGGGTGCACATAACCCCCATATATTCTTTGAATTCCCAGTCAGACAATGGCACTATATACCAGTATTAAAAATTGTGGGTGCACATAACCCCAATATATTCTTTGAATTCCCAGTCAGACAATGGCACTGTATACCAGTATTAAAAATTGTGGGTGCACATAACCCCCATATATTCTTTGAATTCCCAGTCAGACAATGGCACTGTATACCAGTAGCAAAAATTGTGGGTGCACGTCACCCCAATATATTCTTTGAATTCCCAGTCAGACAATGGCACTGTATACCAGTAGTAAAAATTGTGGGTGCACATAACCCCCATATATTCTTTGAATTCCCAGTCAGACAATGGCACTGTATACCAGTATTAAAAATTGTGGGTGCACATAACCCCCATATATTCTTTGAATTCCCAGTGAGACAATGGAACTGTATAGCAGTAGCAAAAATTGTGGGTGCACGTAACCCCCATATATTCTTTGAATTCCCAGTCAGACAATGGCACTATATACCAGTAGTAAAAATTGTGGGTGCACATAACCCCAATATATTCTTTGAATTCCCAGTGAGACAATGGCACTGTATACCAGTAGTAAAAATTGTGGGTGCACATAACCCCAATATATTCTTTGAATTCCCAGTCAGACAATGGCACTGTATACCAGTATTAAAAATTGTGGGTGCACATAACCCCCATATATTCTTTGAATTCCCAGTCAGACAATGGCACTATATACCAGTATTAAAAATTGTGGGTGCACATAACCCCAATATATTCTTTGAATTCCCAGTCAGACAATGGCACTGTATACCAGTATTAAAAATTGTGGGTGCACATAACCCCCATATATTCTTTGAATTCCCAGTGAGACAATGGAACTGTATAGCAGTAGCAAAAATTGTGGGTGCACGTAACCCCCATATATTCTTTGAATTCCCAGTCAGACAATGGCACTATATACCAGTAGTAAAAATTGTGGGTGCACATAACCCCAATATATTCTTTGAATTCCCAGTGAGACAATGGCACTGTATACCAGTAGTAAAAATTGTGGGTGCACATAACCCCAATATATTCTTTGAATTCCCAGTCAGACAATGGCACTGTATACCAGTATTAAAAATTGTGGGTGCACATAACCCCCATATATTCTTTGAATTCCCAGTCAGACAATGGCACTATATACCAGTATTAAAAATTGTGGGTGCACATAACCCCAATATATTCTTTGAATTCCCAGTCAGACAATGGCACTGTATACCAGTATTAAAAATTGTGGGTGCACATAACCCCCATATATTCTTTGAATTCCCAGTCAGACAATGGCACTGTATACCAGTAGCAAAAATTGTGGGTGCACGTCACCCCAATATATTCTTTGAATTCCCAGTCAGACAATGGCACTGTATACCAGTAGTAAAAATTGTGGGTGCACATAACCCCCATATATTCTTTGAATTCCCAGTCAGACAATGGCACTATATACCAGTAGTAAAAATTGTGGGTGCACATAACCCCAATATATTCTTTGAATTCCCAGTGAGACAATGGCACTCTATACCAGTAGTAAAAATTGTGGGTGCACATAACCCCAATATATTCTTTGAATTCCCAGTCAGACAATGGCACTGTATACCAGTATTAAAAATTGTGGGTGCACATAACCCCCATATATTCTTTGAATTCCCAGTCAGACAATGGCACTATATACCAGTATTAAAAATTGTGGGTGCACATAACCCCAATATATTCTTTGAATTCCCAGTCAGACAATGGCACTGTATACCAGTATTAAAAATTGTGGGTGCACATAACCCCCATATATTCTTTGAATTCCCAGTGAGACAATGGCACTGTATAGCAGTAGCAAAAATTGTGGGTGCACGTCACCCCAATATATTCTTTGAATTCCCAGTCAGACAATGGCACTGTATACCAGTAGTAAAAATTGTGGGTGCACATAACCCCCATATATTCTTTGAATTCCCAGTGAGACAATGGAACTGTATAGCAGTAGCAAAAATTGTGGGTGCACGTAACCCCCATATATTCTTTGAATTCCCAGTCAGACAATGGCACTATATACCAGTATTAAAAATTGTGGGTGCACATAACCCCCATATATTCTTTGAATTCCCAATCAGACAATGGCACTGCATACCAGTAGTAAAAATTGTGGGTGCACATAACCCCAATATATTCTTTGAATTCCCAGTCAGACAATGGCACTGTATACCAGTATTAAAAATTGTGGGTGCACATAACCCCCATATATTCTTTGAATTCCCAGTGAGACAATGGCACTGCATAGCAGTAGCAAAAATTGTGGGTGCACGTCACCCCAATATATTCTTTGAATTCCCAGTCAGACAATGGCACTGTATACCAGTAGTAAAAATTGTGGGTGCACATAACCCCCATATATTCTTTGAATTCCCAGTGAGACAATGGAACTGTATAGCAGTAGCAAAAATTGTGGGTGCACGTAACCCCCATATATTCTTTGAATTCCCAGTCAGACAATGGCACTATATACCAGTAGTAAAAATTGTGGGTGCACATAACCCCAATATATTCTTTGAATTCCCAGTGAGACAATGGCACTGTATACCAGTAGTAAAAATTGTGGGTGCACATAACCCCAATATATTCTTTGAATTCCCAGTCAGACAATGGCACTGTATACCAGTATTAAAAATTGTGGGTGCACATAACCCCCATATATTCTTTGAATTCCCAGTCAGACAATGGCACTATATACCAGTATTAAAAATTGTGGGTGCACATAACCCCAATATATTCTTTGAATTCCCAGTCAGACAATGGCACTGTATACCAGTATTAAAAATTGTGGGTGCACATAACCCCCATATATTCTTTGAATTCCCAGTCAGACAATGGCACTGTATACCAGTAGCAAAAATTGTGGGTGCACGTCACCCCCATATATTCTTTGAATTCCCAGTGAGACAATGGCACTGAATAGCAGTAGCAAAAATTGTGGGTGCACGTCACCCCAATATATTCTTTGAATTCCCAGTCAGACAATGGCACTGTATACCAGTAGTAAAAATTGTGGGTGCACATAACCCCCATATATTCTTTGAATTCCCAGTCAGACAATGGCACTGTATACCAGTATTAAAAATTGTGGGTGCACATAACCCCCATATATTCTTTGAATTCCCAGTGAGACAATGGAACTGTATAGCAGTAGCAAAAATTGTGGGTGCACGTAACCCCCATATATTCTTTGAATTCCCAGTCAGACAATGGCACTATATACCAGTATTAAAAATTGTGGGTGCACATAACCCCCATATATTCTTTGAATTTCCAGTCAGACAATGGCACTGTATACCAGTAGTAAAAATTGTGGGTGCACATAACCCCAATATATTCTTTGAATTCCCAGTCAGACAATGGCACTGTATACCAGTATTAAAAATTGTGGGTGCACATAACCCCCATATATTCTTTGAATTCCCAGTGAGACAATGGCACTGTATAGCAGTAGCAAAAATTGTGGGTGCACGTCACCCCAATATATTCTTTGAATTCCCAGTCAGACAATGGCACTGTATACCAGTAGTAAAAATTGTGGGTGAACATAACCCCCATATATTCTTTGAATTCCCAGTCAGACAATGGCACTGTATACCAGTATTAAAAATTGTGGGTGCACATAACCCCCATATATTCTTTGAATTCCCAGTGAGACAATGGAACTGTATAGCAGTAGCAAAAATTGTGGGTGCACGTAACCCCCATATATTCTTTGAATTCCCAGTCAGACAATGGCACTATATACCAGTAGTAAAAATTGTGGGTGCACATAACCCCAATATATTCTTTGAATTCCCAGTGAGACAATGGCACTGTATACCAGTAGTAAAAATTGTGGGTGCACATAACCCCAATATATTCTTTGAATTCCCAGTCAGACAATGGCACTGTATACCAGTATTAAAAATTGTGGGTGCACATAACCCCCATATATTCTTTGAATTCCCAGTCAGACAATGGCACTATATACCAGTATTAAAAATTGTGGGTGCACATAACCCCAATATATTCTTTGAATTCCCAGTCAGACAATGGCACTGTATACCAGTATTAAAAATTGTGGGTGCACATAACCCCCATATATTCTTTGAATTCCCAGTGAGACAATGGCACTGTATAGCAGTAGCAAAAATTGTGGGTGCACGTCACCCCAATATATTCTTTGAATTCCCAGTCAGACAATGGCACTGTATACCAGTAGTAAAAATTGTGGGTGCACATAACCCCCATATATTCTTTGAATTCCCAGTGAGACAATGGAACTGTATAGCAGTAGCAAAAATTGTGGGTGCACGTAACCCCCATATATTCTTTGAATTCCCAGTCAGACAATGGCACTATATACCAGTATTAAAAATTGTGGGTGCACATAACCCCCATATATTCTTTGAATTCCCAGTGAGACAATGGAACTGTATAGCAGTAGCAAAAATTGTGGGTGCACGTAACCCCCATATATTCTTTGAATTCCCAGTGAGACAATGGAACTGTATAGCAGTAGCAAAAATTGTGGGTGCACGTAACCCCCATATATTCTTTGAATTCCCAGTCAGACAATGGCACTATATACCAGTAGTAAAAATTGTGGGTGCACATAACCCCAATATATTCTTTGAATTCCCAGTGAGACAATGGCACTGTATACCAGTAGTAAAAATTGTGGGTGCACATAACCCCAATATATTCTTTGAATTCCCAGTCAGACAATGGCACTGTATACCAGTATTAAAAATTGTGGGTGCACATAACCCCAATATATTCTTTGAATTCCCAGTCAGACAATGGCACTGTATAGCAGTAGCAAAAATTGTGGGTGCACGTCACCCCAATATATTCTTTGAATTCCCAGTCAGACAATGGCACTGTATACCAGTAGTAAAAATTGTGGGTGCACATAACCCCCATATATTCTTTTAATTCCCAGTCAGACAATGGCACTGTATACCAGTATTAAAAATTGTGGGTGCACATAACCCCCATATATTCTTTGAATTCCCAGTCAGACAATGGCACTATATACCAGTATTAAAAATTGTGGGTGCACATAACCCCAATATATTCTTTGAATTCCCAGTCAGACAATGGCACTATATACCAGTATTAAAAATTGTGGGTGCACATAACCCCAATATATTCTTTGAATTCCCAGTCAGACAATGGCACTGTATACCAGTAGTAAAAATTGTGGGTGCACATAACCCCCATATATTCTTTGAATTCCCAGTCAGACAATGGCACTGTATACCAGTATTAAAAATTGTGGGTGCACATAACCCCCATATATTCTTTGAATTCCCAGTGAGACAATGGAACTGTATAGCAGTAGCAAAAATTGTGGGTGCACGTAACCCCCATATATTCTTTGAATTGCCAGTCAGACAATGGCACTATATACCAGTATTAAAAATTGTGGGTGCACATAACCCCCATATATTCTTTGAATTCCCAGTGAGACAATGGAACTGTATAGCAGTAGCAAAAATTGTGGGTGCACGTAACCCCCATATATTCTTTGAATTCCCAGTCAGACAATGGCACTATATACCAGTAGTAAAAATTGTGGGTGCACATAACCCCAATATATTCTTTGAATTCCCAGTGAGACAATGGCACTGTATACCAGTAGTAAAAATTGTGGGTGCACGTAACCCCCATATATTCTTTGAATTCCCAGTCAGACAATGGCACTATATACCAGTAGTAAAAATTGTGGGTGCACATAACCCCAATATATTCTTTGAATTCCCAGTGAGACAATGGCACTCTATACCAGTAGTAAAAATTGTGGGTGCACATAACCCCAATATATTCTTTGAATTCCCAGTCAGACAATGGCACTGTATACCAGTATTAAAAATTGTGGGTGCACATAACCCCCATATATTCTTTGAATTCCCAGTGAGACAATGGAACTGTATAGCAGTAGCAAAAATTGTGGGTGCACGTAACCCCCATATATTCTTTGAATTCCCAGTCAGACAATGGCACTATATACCAGTAGTAAAAATTGTGGGTGCACATAACCCCAATATATTCTTTGAATTCCCAGTGAGACAATGGCACTGTATACCAGTAGTAAAAATTGTGGGTGCACATAACCCCAATATATTCTTTGAATTCCCAGTCAGACAATGGCACTGTATACCAGTATTAAAAATTGTGGGTGCACATAACCCCCATATATTCTTTGAATTCCCAGTCAGACAATGGCACTATATACCAGTATTAAAAATTGTGGGTGCACATAACCCCAATATATTCTTTGAATTCCCAGTCAGACAATGGCACTGTATACCAGTATTAAAAATTGTGGGTGCACATAACCCCCATATATTCTTTGAATTCCCAGTGAGACAATGGCACTGTATAGCAGTAGCAAAAATTGTGGGTGCACGTCACCCCAATATATTCTTTGAATTCCCAGTCAGACAATGGCACTGTATACCAGTAGTAAAAATTGTGGGTGCACATAACCCCCATATATTCTTTGAATTCCCAGTGAGACAATGGAACTGTATAGCAGTAGCAAAAATTGTGGGTGCACGTAACCCCCATATATTCTTTGAATTCCCAGTCAGACAATGGCACTATATACCAGTATTAAAAATTGTGGGTGCACATAACCCCCATATATTCTTTGAATTCCCAGTGAGACAATGGAACTGTATAGCAGTAGCAAAAATTGTGGGTGCACGTAACCCCCATATATTCTTTGAATTCCCAGTGAGACAATGGAACTGTATAGCAGTAGCAAAAATTGTGGGTGCACGTAACCCCCATATATTCTTTGAATTCCCAGTCAGACAATGGCACTATATACCAGTAGTAAAAATTGTGGGTGCACATAACCCCAATATATTCTTTGAATTCCCAGTGAGACAATGGCACTGTATACCAGTAGTAAAAATTGTGGGTGCACATAACCCCAATATATTCTTTGAATTCCCAGTCAGACAATGGCACTGTATACCAGTATTAAAAATTGTGGGTGCACATAACCCCAATATATTCTTTGAATTCCCAGTCAGACAATGGCACTGTATAGCAGTAGCAAAAATTGTGGGTGCACGTCACCCCAATATATTCTTTGAATTCCCAGTCAGACAATGGCACTGTATACCAGTAGTAAAAATTGTGGGTGCACATAACCCCCATATATTCTTTTAATTCCCAGTCAGACAATGGCACTGTATACCAGTATTAAAAATTGTGGGTGCACATAACCCCCATATATTCTTTGAATTCCCAGTCAGACAATGGCACTATATACCAGTATTAAAAATTGTGGGTGCACATAACCCCAATATATTCTTTGAATTCCCAGTCAGACAATGGCACTATATACCAGTATTAAAAATTGTGGGTGCACATAACCCCAATATATTCTTTGAATTCCCAGTCAGACAATGGCACTGTATACCAGTAGTAAAAATTGTGGGTGCACATAACCCCCATATATTCTTTGAATTCCCAGTCAGACAATGGCACTGTATACCAGTATTAAAAATTGTGGGTGCACATAACCCCCATATATTCTTTGAATTCCCAGTGAGACAATGGAACTGTATAGCAGTAGCAAAAATTGTGGGTGCACGTAACCCCCATATATTCTTTGAATTCCCAGTCAGACAATGGCACTATATACCAGTATTAAAAATTGTGGGTGCACATAACCCCCATATATTCTTTGAATTCCCAGTGAGACAATGGAACTGTATAGCAGTAGCAAAAATTGTGGGTGCACGTAACCCCCATATATTCTTTGAATTCCCAGTCAGACAATGGCACTATATACCAGTAGTAAAAATTGTGGGTGCACATAACCCCAATATATTCTTTGAATTCCCAGTGAGACAATGGCACTGTATACCAGTAGTAAAAATTGTGGGTGCACGTAACCCCCATATATTCTTTGAATTCCCAGTCAGACAATGGCACTATATACCAGTAGTAAAAATTGTGGGTGCACATAACCCCAATATATTCTTTGAATTCCCAGTGAGACAATGGCACTCTATACCAGTAGTAAAAATTGTGGGTGCACATAACCCCAATATATTCTTTGAATTCCCAGTCAGACAATGGCACTGTATACCAGTATTAAAAATTGTGGGTGCACATAACCCCCATATATTCTTTGAATTTCCAGTCAGACAATGGCACTATATACCAGTATTAAAAATTGTGGGTGCACATAACCCCAATATATTCTTTGAATTCCCAGTCAGACAATGGCACTGTATACCAGTATTAAAAATTGTGGGTGCACATAACCCCCATGTATTCTTTGAATTCCCAGTGAGACAATGGCACTGTATAGCAGTAGCAAAAATTGTGGGTGCACGTCACCCCAATATATTCTTTGAATTCCCAGTCAGACAATGGCACTGTATACCAGTAGTAAAAATTGTGGGTGCACATAACCCCCATATATTCTTTGAATTCCCAGTCAGACAATGGCACTGTATACCAGTATTAAAAATTGTGGGTGCACATAACCCCCATATATTCTTTGAATTCCCAGTGAGACAATGGAACTGTATAGCAGTAGCAAAAATTGTGGGTGCACGTAACCCCCATATATTCTTTGAATTCCCAGTCAGACAATGGCACTATATACCAGTATTAAAAATTGTGGGTGCACATAACCCCCATATATTCTTTGAATTCCCAGTCAGACAATGGCACTGCATACCAGTAGTAAAAATTGTGGGTGCACATAACCCCAATATATTCTTTGAATTCCCAGTCAGACAATGGCACTGTATACCAGTATTAAAAATTGTGGGTGCACATAACCCCCATATATTCTTTGAATTCCCAGTGAGACAATGGCACTGTATAGCAGTAGCAAAAATTGTGGGTGCACGTCACCCCAATATATTCTTTGAATTCCCAGTCAGACAATGGCACTGTATACCAGTAGTAAAAATTGTGGGTGCACATAACCCCCATATATTCTTTGAATTCCCAGTGAGACAATGGAACTGTATAGCAGTAGCAAAAATTGTGGGTGCACGTAACCCCCATATATTCTTTGAATTCCCAGTCAGACAATGGCACTATATACCAGTAGTAAAAATTGTGGGTGCACATAACCCCAATATATTCTTTGAATTCCCAGTGAGACAATGGCACTGTATACCAGTAGTAAAAATTGTGGGTGCACATAACCCCAATATATTCTTTGAATTCCCAGTCAGACAATGGCACTGTATACCAGTATTAAAAATTGTGGGTGCACATAACCCCCATATATTCTTTGAATTCCCAGTCAGACAATGGCACTATATACCAGTATTAAAAATTGTGGGTGCACATAACCCCAATATATTCTTTGAATTCCCAGTCAGACAATGGCACTGTATACCAGTATTAAAAATTGTGGGTGCACATAACCCCCATATATTCTTTGAATTCCCAGTCAGACAATGGCACTGTATACCAGTAGCAAAAATTGTGGGTGCACGTCACCCCAATATATTCTTTGAATTCCCAGTCAGACAATGGCACTGTATACCAGTAGTAAAAATTGTGGGTGCACATAACCCCCATATATTCTTTGAATTCCCAGTCAGACAATGGCACTGTATACCAGTATTAAAAATTGTGGGTGCACATAACCCCCATATATTCTTTGAATTCCCAGTGAGACAATGGAACTGTATAGCAGTAGCAAAAATTGTGGGTGCACGTAACCCCCATATATTCTTTGAATTCCCAGTCAGACAATGGCACTATATACCAGTAGTAAAAATTGTGGGTGCACATAACCCCAATATATTCTTTGAATTCCCAGTGAGACAATGGCACTGTATACCAGTAGTAAAAATTGTGGGTGCACATAACCCCAATATATTCTTTGAATTCCCAGTCAGACAATGGCACTGTATACCAGTATTAAAAATTGTGGGTGCACATAACCCCCATATATTCTTTGAATTCCCAGTCAGACAATGGCACTATATACCAGTATTAAAAATTGTGGGTGCACATAACCCCAATATATTCTTTGAATTCCCAGTCAGACAATGGCACTGTATACCAGTATTAAAAATTGTGGGTGCACATAACCCCCATATATTCTTTGAATTCCCAGTGAGACAATGGAACTGTATAGCAGTAGCAAAAATTGTGGGTGCACGTAACCCCCATATATTCTTTGAATTCCCAGTCAGACAATGGCACTATATACCAGTAGTAAAAATTGTGGGTGCACATAACCCCAATATATTCTTTGAATTCCCAGTGAGACAATGGCACTGTATACCAGTAGTAAAAATTGTGGGTGCACATAACCCCAATATATTCTTTGAATTCCCAGTCAGACAATGGCACTGTATACCAGTATTAAAAATTGTGGGTGCACATAACCCCCATATATTCTTTGAATTCCCAGTCAGACAATGGCACTATATACCAGTATTAAAAATTGTGGGTGCACATAACCCCAATATATTCTTTGAATTCCCAGTCAGACAATGGCACTGTATACCAGTATTAAAAATTGTGGGTGCACGTAACCCCCATATATTCTTTGAATTCCCAGTCAGACAATGGCACTGTATACCAGTAGCAAAAATTGTGGGTGCACGTCACCCCAATATATTCTTTGAATTCCCAGTCAGACAATGGCACTGTATACCAGTAGTAAAAATTGTGGGTGCACATAACCCCCATATATTCTTTGAATTCCCAGTCAGACAATGGCACTATATACCAGTAGTAAAAATTGTGGGTGCACATAACCCCAATATATTCTTTGAATTCCCAGTGAGACAATGGCACTCTATACCAGTAGTAAAAATTGTGGGTGCACATAACCCCAATATATTCTTTGAATTCCCAGTCAGACAATGGCACTGTATACCAGTATTAAAAATTGTGGGTGCACATAACCCCCATATATTCTTTGAATTCCCAGTCAGACAATGGCACTATATACCAGTATTAAAAATTGTGGGTGCACATAACCCCAATATATTCTTTGAATTCCCAGTCAGACAATGGCACTGTATACCAGTATTAAAAATTGTGGGTGCACATAACCCCCATATATTCTTTGAATTCCCAGTGAGACAATGGCACTGTATAGCAGTAGCAAAAATTGTGGGTGCACGTCACCCCAATATATTCTTTGAATTCCCAGTCAGACAATGGCACTGTATACCAGTAGTAAAAATTGTGGGTGCACATAACCCCCATATATTCTTTGAATTCCCAGTCAGACAATGGCACTGTATACCAGTATTAAAAATTGTGGGTGCACATAACCCCCATATATTCTTTGAATTCCCAGTGAGACAATGGAACTGTATAGCAGTAGCAAAAATTGTGGGTGCACGTAACCCCCATATATTCTTTGAATTCCCAGTCAGACAATGGCACTATATACCAGTATTAAAAATTGTGGGTGCACATAACCCCCATATATTCTTTGAATTCCCAATCAGACAATGGCACTGCATACCAGTAGTAAAAATTGTGGGTGCACATAACCCCAATATATTCTTTGAATTCCCAGTCAGACAATGGCACTGTATACCAGTATTAAAAATTGTGGGTGCACATAACCCCCATATATTCTTTGAATTCCCAGTGAGACAATGGCACTGTATAGCAGTAGCAAAAATTGTGGGTGCACGTCACCCCAATATATTCTTTGAATTCCCAGTCAGACAATGGCACTGTATACCAGTAGTAAAAATTGTGGGTGCACATAACCCCCATATATTCTTTGAATTCCCAGTGAGACAATGGAACTGTATAGCAGTAGCAAAAATTGTGGGTGCACGTAACCCCCATATATTCTTTGAATTCCCAGTCAGACAATGGCACTATATACCAGTAGTAAAAATTGTGGGTGCACATAACCCCAATATATTCTTTGAATTCCCAGTGAGACAATGGCACTGTATACCAGTAGTAAAAATTGTGGGTGCACATAACCCCAATATATTCTTTGAATTCCCAGTCAGACAATGGCACTGTATACCAGTATTAAAAATTGTGGGTGCACATAACCCCCATATATTCTTTGAATTCCCAGTCAGACAATGGCACTATATACCAGTATTAAAAATTGTGGGTGCACATAACCCCAATATATTCTTTGAATTCCCAGTCAGACAATGGCACTGTATACCAGTATTAAAAATTGTGGGTGCACATAACCCCCATATATTCTTTGAATTCCCAGTCAGACAATGGCACTGTATACCAGTAGCAAAAATTGTGGGTGCACGTCACCCCCATATATTCTTTGAATTCCCAGTGAGACAATGGCACTGTATAGCAGTAGCAAAAATTGTGGGTGCACGTCACCCCAATATATTCTTTGAATTCCCAGTCAGACAATGGCACTGTATACCAGTAGTAAAAATTGTGGGTGCACATAACCCCCATATATTCTTTGAATTCCCAGTCAGACAATGGCACTGTATACCAGTATTAAAAATTGTGGGTGCACATAACCCCCATATATTCTTTGAATTCCCAGTGAGACAATGGAACTGTATAGCAGTAGCAAAAATTGTGGGTGCACGTAACCCCCATATATTCTTTGAATTCCCAGTCAGACAATGGCACTATATACCAGTATTAAAAATTGTGGGTGCACATAACCCCCATATATTCTTTGAATTTCCAGTCAGACAATGGCACTGTATACCAGTAGTAAAAATTGTGGGTGCACATAACCCCAATATATTCTTTGAATTCCCAGTCAGACAATGGCACTGTATACCAGTATTAAAAATTGTGGGTGCACATAACCCCCATATATTCTTTGAATTCCCAGTGAGACAATGGCACTGTATAGCAGTAGCAAAAATTGTGGGTGCACGTCACCCCAATATATTCTTTGAATTCCCAGTCAGACAATGGCACTGTATACCAGTAGTAAAAATTGTGGGTGAACATAACCCCCATATATTCTTTGAATTCCCAGTCAGACAATGGCACTGTATACCAGTATTAAAAATTGTGGGTGCACATAACCCCCATATATTCTTTGAATTCCCAGTGAGACAATGGAACTGTATAGCAGTAGCAAAAATTGTGGGTGCACGTAACCCCCATATATTCTTTGAATTCCCAGTCAGACAATGGCACTATATACCAGTAGTAAAAATTGTGGGTGCACATAACCCCAATATATTCTTTGAATTCCCAGTGAGACAATGGCACTGTATACCAGTAGTAAAAATTGTGGGTGCACATAACCCCAATATATTCTTTGAATTCCCAGTCAGACAATGGCACTGTATACCAGTATTAAAAATTGTGGGTGCACATAACCCCCATATATTCTTTGAATTCCCAGTCAGACAATGGCACTATATACCAGTATTAAAAATTGTGGGTGCACATAACCCCAATATATTCTTTGAATTCCCAGTCAGACAATGGCACTGTATACCAGTATTAAAAATTGTGGGTGCACATAACCGCCATATATTCTTTGAATTCCCAGTGAGACAATGGCACTGTATAGCAGTAGCAAAAATTGTGGGTGCACGTCACCCCAATATATTCTTTGAATTCCCAGTCAGACAATGGCACTGTATACCAGTAGTAAAAATTGTGGGTGCACATAACCCCCATATATTCTTTGAATTCCCAGTCAGACAATGGCACTGTATAGCAGTAGCAAAAATTGTGGGTGCACGTCACCCCAATATATTCTTTGAATTCCCAGTCAGACAATGGCACTGTATACCAGTAGTAAAAATTGTGGGTGCACATAACCCCCATATATTCTTTTAATTCCCAGTCAGACAATGGCACTGTATACCAGTATTAAAAATTGTGGGTGCACATAACCCCCATATATTCTTTGAATTCCCAGTCAGACAATGGCACTATATACCAGTATTAAAAATTGTGGGTGCACATAACCCCAATATATTCTTTGAATTCCCAGTCAGACAATGGCACTATATACCAGTATTAAAAATTGTGGGTGCACATAACCCCAATATATTCTTTGAATTCCCAGTCAGACAATGGCACTGTATACCAGTAGTAAAAATTGTGGGTGCACATAACCCCCATATATTCTTTGAATTCCCAGTCAGACAATGGCACTGTATACCAGTATTAAAAATTGTGGGTGCACATAACCCCCATATATTCTTTGAATTCCCAGTGAGACAATGGAACTGTATAGCAGTAGCAAAAATTGTGGGTGCACGTAACCCCCATATATTCTTTGAATTCCCAGTCAGACAATGGCACTATATACCAGTATTAAAAATTGTGGGTGCACATAACCCCCATATATTCTTTGAATTCCCAGTGAGACAATGGAACTGTATAGCAGTAGCAAAAATTGTGGGTGCACGTAACCCCCATATATTCTTTGAATTCCCAGTCAGACAATGGCACTATATACCAGTAGTAAAAATTGTGGGTGCACATAACCCCAATATATTCTTTGAATTCCCAGTGAGACAATGGCACTGTATACCAGTAGTAAAAATTGTGGGTGCACGTAACCCCCATATATTCTTTGAATTCCCAGTCAGACAATGGCACTATATACCAGTAGTAAAAATTGTGGGTGCACATAACCCCAATATATTCTTTGAATTCCCAGTGAGACAATGGCACTCTATACCAGTAGTAAAAATTGTGGGTGCACATAACCCCAATATATTCTTTGAATTCCCAGTCAGACAATGGCACTGTATACCAGTATTAAAAATTGTGGGTGCACATAACCCCCATATATTCTTTGAATTCCCAGTCAGACAATGGCACTATATACCAGTATTAAAAATTGTGGGTGCACATAACCCCAATATATTCTTTGAATTCCCAGTCAGACAATGGCACTGTATACCAGTATTAAAAATTGTGGGTGCACATAACCCCCATGTATTCTTTGAATTCCCAGTGAGACAATGGCACTGTATAGCAGTAGCAAAAATTGTGGGTGCACGTCACCCCAATATATTCTTTGAATTCCCAGTCAGACAATGGCACTGTATACCAGTAGTAAAAATTGTGGGTGCACATAACCCCCATATATTCTTTGAATTCCCAGTCAGACAATGGCACTGTATACCAGTATTAAAAATTGTGGGTGCACATAACCCCCATATATTCTTTGAATTCCCAGTGAGACAATGGAACTGTATAGCAGTAGCAAAAATTGTGGGTGCACGTAACCCCCATATATTCTTTGAATTCCCAGTCAGACAATGGCACTATATACCAGTATTAAAAATTGTGGGTGCACATAACCCCCATATATTCTTTGAATTCCCAGTCAGACAATGGCACTGCATACCAGTAGTAAAAATTGTGGGTGCACATAACCCCAATATATTCTTTGAATTCCCAGTCAGACAATGGCACTGTATACCAGTATTAAAAATTGTGGGTGCACATAACCCCCATATATTCTTTGAATTCCCAGTGAGACAATGGCACTGTATAGCAGTAGCAAAAATTGTGGGTGCACGTCACCCCAATATATTCTTTGAATTCCCAGTCAGACAATGGCACTGTATACCAGTAGTAAAAATTGTGGGTGCACATAACCCCCATATATTCTTTGAATTCCCAGTGAGACAATGGAACTGTATAGCAGTAGCAAAAATTGTGGGTGCACGTAACCCCCATATATTCTTTGAATTCCCAGTCAGACAATGGCACTATATACCAGTAGTAAAAATTGTGGGTGCACATAACCCCAATATATTCTTTGAATTCCCAGTGAGACAATGGCACTGTATACCAGTAGTAAAAATTGTGGGTGCACATAACCCCAATATATTCTTTGAATTCCCAGTCAGACAATGGCACTGTATACCAGTATTAAAAATTGTGGGTGCACATAACCCCCATATATTCTTTGAATTCCCAGTCAGACAATGGCACTATATACCAGTATTAAAAATTGTGGGTGCACATAACCCCAATATATTCTTTGAATTCCCAGTCAGACAATGGCACTGTATACCAGTATTAAAAATTGTGGGTGCACATAACCCCCATATATTCTTTGAATTCCCAGTCAGACAATGGCACTGTATACCAGTAGCAAAAATTGTGGGTGCACGTCACCCCAATATATTCTTTGAATTCCCAGTCAGACAATGGCACTGTATACCAGTAGTAAAAATTGTGGGTGCACATAACCCCCATATATTCTTTGAATTCCCAGTCAGACAATGGCACTGTATACCAGTATTAAAAATTGTGGGTGCACATAACCCCCATATATTCTTTGAATTCCCAGTGAGACAATGGAACTGTATAGCAGTAGCAAAAATTGTGGGTGCACGTAACCCCCATATATTCTTTGAATTCCCAGTCAGACAATGGCACTATATACCAGTAGTAAAAATTGTGGGTGCACATAACCCCCATATATTCTTTGAATTCCCAGTGAGACAATGGCACTGTATACCAGTAGTAAAAATTGTGGGTGCACATAACCCCAATATATTCTTTGAATTCCCAGTCAGACAATGGCACTGTATACCAGTATTAAAAATTGTGGGTGCACATAACCCCCATATATTCTTTGAATTCCCAGTCAGACAATGGCACTATATACCAGTATTAAAAATTGTGGGTGCACATAACCCCAATATATTCTTTGAATTCCCAGTCAGACAATGGCACTGTATACCAGTATTAAAAATTGTGGGTGCACATAACCCCCATATATTCTTTGAATTCCCAGTGAGACAATGGAACTGTATAGCAGTAGCAAAAATTGTGGGTGCACGTAACCCCCATATATTCTTTGAATTCCCAGTCAGACAATGGCACTATATACCAGTAGTAAAAATTGTGGGTGCACATAACCCCAATATATTCTTTGAATTCCCAGTGAGACAATGGCACTGTATACCAGTAGTAAAAATTGTGGGTGCACATAACCCCAATATATTCTTTGAATTCCCAGTCAGACAATGGCACTGTATACCAGTATTAAAAATTGTGGGTGCACATAACCCCCATATATTCTTTGAATTCCCAGTCAGACAATGGCACTATATACCAGTATTAAAAATTGTGGGTGCACATAACCCCAATATATTCTTTGAATTCCCAGTCAGACAATGGCACTGTATACCAGTATTAAAAATTGTGGGTGCACATAACCCCCATATATTCTTTGAATTCCCAGTCAGACAATGGCACTGTATACCAGTAGCAAAAATTGTGGGTGCACGTCACCCCAATATATTCTTTGAATTCCCAGTCAGACAATGGCACTGTATACCAGTAGTAAAAATTGTGGGTGCACATAACCCCCATATATTCTTTGAATTCCCAGTCAGACAATGGCACTGTATACCAGTATTAAAAATTGTGGGTGCACATAACCCCCATATATTCTTTGAATTCCCAGTGAGACAATGGAACTGTATAGCAGTAGCAAAAATTGTGGGTGCACGTAACCCCCATATATTCTTTGAATTCCCAGTCAGACAATGGCACTATATACCAGTAGTAAAAATTGTGGGTGCACATAACCCCAATATATTCTTTGAATTCCCAGTGAGACAATGGCACTGTATACCAGTAGTAAAAATTGTGGGTGCACATAACCCCAATATATTCTTTGAATTCCCAGTCAGACAATGGCACTGTATACCAGTATTAAAAATTGTGGGTGCACATAACCCCCATATATTCTTTGAATTCCCAGTCAGACAATGGCACTATATACCAGTATTAAAAATTGTGGGTGCACATAACCCCAATATATTCTTTGAATTCCCAGTCAGACAATGGCACTGTATACCAGTAGCAAAAATTGTGGGTGCACGTCACCCCAATATATTCTTTGAATTCCCAGTCAGACAATGGCACTGTATACCAGTAGTAAAAATTGTGGGTGCACATAACCCCCATATATTCTTTGAATTCCCAGTCAGACAATGGCACTGTATACCAGTATTAAAAATTGTGGGTGCACATAACCCCCATATATTCTTTGAATTCCCAGTGAGACAATGGAACTGTATAGCAGTAGCAAAAATTGTGGGTGCACGTAACCCCCATATATTCTTTGAATTCCCAGTCAGACAATGGCACTATATACCAGTATTAAAAATTGTGGGAGCACATAACCCCCATATATTCTTTGAATTCCCAGTCAGACAATGGCACTGTATACCAGTAGTAAAAATTGTGGGTGCACATAACCCCAATATATTCTTTGAATTCCCAGTCAGACAATGGCACTGTATACCAGTATTAAAAATTGTGGGTGCACATAACCCCCATATATTCTTTGAATTCCCAGTCAGACAATGGCACTGTATACCAGTATTAAAAATTGTGGGTGCACATAACCCCCATATATTCTTTGAATTCCCAGTCTGACAATGGCACTATATACCAGTAGTAAAAATTGTGGGTGCACATAACCCCAATATATTCTTTGAATTCCCAGTGAGACAATGGCACTGTATACCAGTATTAAAAATTGTGGGTGCACATAACCCCCATATATTCTTTGAATTCCCAGTGAGACAATGGAACTGTATAGCAGTATTAAAAATTGTGGGTGCACGTAACCCCCATATATTCTTTGAATTCCCAGTCAGACAATGGCACTGTATACCAGTATTAAAAATTGTGGGTGCACATAACCCCCATATATTCTTTGAATTCCCAGTGAGACAATGGAACTGTATAGCAGTATTAAAAATTGTGGGTGCACGTAACCCCCATATATTCTTTGAATTCCCAGTCAGACAATGGCACTGTATACCAGTATTAAAAATTGTGGGTGCACATAACCCCCATATATTCTTTGAATTCCCAGTGAGACAATGGAACTGTATAGCAGTATTAAAAATTGTGGGTGCACGTAACCCCCATATATTCTTTGAATTCCCAGTCAGACAATGGCACTGTATACCAGTATTAAAAATTGTGGGTGCACGTAACCCCCATATATTCTTTGAATTCCCAGTCAGACAATGGCACTGTATACCAGTAGTAAAAATTGTGGGTGCACATAACCCCCATATATTCTTTGAATTCCCAGTGAGACAATGGCACTGTATAGCAGTAGCAAAAATTGTGGGTGCACGTCACCCCAATATATTCTTTGAATTCCCAGTCAGACAATGGCACTGTATACCAGTAGTAAAAATTGTGGGTGCACATAACCCCCATATATTCTTTGAATTCCCAGTGAGACAATGGAACTGTATAGCAGTAGCAAAAATTGTGGGTGCACGTAACCCCCATATATTCTTTGAATTCCCAGTCAGACAATGGCACTATATACCAGTATTAAAAATTGTGGGTGCACATAACCCCCATATATTCTTTGAATTCCCAGTGAGACAATGGAACTGTATAGCAGTAGCAAAAATTGTGGGTGCACGTAACCCCCATATATTCTTTGAATTCCCAGTGAGACAATGGAACTGTATAGCAGTAGCAAAAATTGTGGGTGCACGTAACCCCCATATATTCTTTGAATTCCCAGTCAGACAATGGCACTATATACCAGTAGTAAAAATTGTGGGTGCACATAACCCCAATATATTCTTTGAATTCCCAGTGAGACAATGGCACTGTATACCAGTAGTAAAAATTGTGGGTGCACATAACCCCAATATATTCTTTGAATTCCCAGTCAGACAATGGCACTGTATACCAGTATTAAAAATTGTGGGTGCACATAACCCCAATATATTCTTTGAATTCCCAGTCAGACAATGGCACTGTATAGCAGTAGCAAAAATTGTGGGTGCACGTCACCCCAATATATTCTTTGAATTCCCAGTCAGACAATGGCACTGTATACCAGTAGTAAAAATTGTGGGTGCACATAACCCCCATATATTCTTTTAATTCCCAGTCAGACAATGGCACTGTATACCAGTATTAAAAATTGTGGGTGCACATAACCCCCATATATTCTTTGAATTCCCAGTCAGACAATGGCACTATATACCAGTATTAAAAATTGTGGGTGCACATAACCCCAATATATTCTTTGAATTCCCAGTCAGACAATGGCACTATATACCAGTATTAAAAATTGTGGGTGCACATAACCCCAATATATTCTTTGAATTCCCAGTCAGACAATGGCACTGTATACCAGTAGTAAAAATTGTGGGTGCACATAACCCCCATATATTCTTTGAATTCCCAGTCAGACAATGGCACTGTATACCAGTATTAAAAATTGTGGGTGCACATAACCCCCATATATTCTTTGAATTCCCAGTGAGACAATGGAACTGTATAGCAGTAGCAAAAATTGTGGGTGCACGTAACCCCCATATATTCTTTGAATTCCCAGTCAGACAATGGCACTATATACCAGTATTAAAAATTGTGGGTGCACATAACCCCCATATATTCTTTGAATTCCCAGTGAGACAATGGAACTGTATAGCAGTAGCAAAAATTGTGGGTGCACGTAACCCCCATATATTCTTTGAATTCCCAGTCAGACAATGGCACTATATACCAGTAGTAAAAATTGTGGGTGCACATAACCCCAATATATTCTTTGAATTCCCAGTGAGACAATGGCACTGTATACCAGTAGTAAAAATTGTGGGTGCACGTAACCCCCATATATTCTTTGAATTCCCAGTCAGACAATGGCACTATATACCAGTAGTAAAAATTGTGGGTGCACATAACCCCAATATATTCTTTGAATTCCCAGTGAGACAATGGCACTCTATACCAGTAGTAAAAATTGTGGGTGCACATAACCCCAATATATTCTTTGAATTCCCAGTCAGACAATGGCACTGTATACCAGTATTAAAAATTGTGGGTGCACATAACCCCCATATATTCTTTGAATTCCCAGTGAGACAATGGAACTGTATAGCAGTAGCAAAAATTGTGGGTGCACGTAACCCCCATATATTCTTTGAATTCCCAGTCAGACAATGGCACTATATACCAGTAGTAAAAATTGTGGGTGCACATAACCCCAATATATTCTTTGAATTCCCAGTGAGACAATGGCACTGTATACCAGTAGTAAAAATTGTGGGTGCACATAACCCCAATATATTCTTTGAATTCCCAGTCAGACAATGGCACTGTATACCAGTATTAAAAATTGTGGGTGCACATAACCCCCATATATTCTTTGAATTCCCAGTCAGACAATGGCACTATATACCAGTATTAAAAATTGTGGGTGCACATAACCCCAATATATTCTTTGAATTCCAGTCAGACAATGGCACTGTATACCAGTATTAAAAATTGTGGGTGCACATAACCCCCATATATTCTTTGAATTCCCAGTGAGACAATGGCACTGTATAGCAGTAGCAAAAATTGTGGGTGCACGTCACCCCAATATATTCTTTGAATTCCCAGTCAGACAATGGCACTGTATACCAGTAGTAAAAATTGTGGGTGCACATAACCCCCATATATTCTTTGAATTCCCAGTGAGACAATGGAACTGTATAGCAGTAGCAAAAATTGTGGGTGCACGTAACCCCCATATATTCTTTGAATTCCCAGTCAGACAATGGCACTATATACCAGTATTAAAAATTGTGGGTGCACATAACCCCCATATATTCTTTGAATTCCCAGTGAGACAATGGAACTGTATAGCAGTAGCAAAAATTGTGGGTGCACGTAACCCCCATATATTCTTTGAATTCCCAGTGAGACAATGGAACTGTATAGCAGTAGCAAAAATTGTGGGTGCACGTAACCCCCATATATTCTTTGAATTCCCAGTCAGACAATGGCACTATATACCAGTAGTAAAAATTGTGGGTGCACATAACCCCAATATATTCTTTGAATTCCCAGTGAGACAATGGCACTGTATACCAGTAGTAAAAATTGTGGGTGCACATAACCCCAATATATTCTTTGAATTCCCAGTCAGACAATGGCACTGTATACCAGTATTAAAAATTGTGGGTGCACATAACCCCAATATATTCTTTGAATTCCCAGTCAGACAATGGCACTGTATAGCAGTAGCAAAAATTGTGGGTGCACGTCACCCCAATATATTCTTTGAATTCCCAGTCAGACAATGGCACTGTATACCAGTAGTAAAAATTGTGGGTGCACATAACCCCCATATATTCTTTTAATTCCCAGTCAGACAATGGCACTGTATACCAGTATTAAAAATTGTGGGTGCACATAACCCCCATATATTCTTTGAATTCCCAGTCAGACAATGGCACTATATACCAGTATTAAAAATTGTGGGTGCACATAACCCCAATATATTCTTTGAATTCCCAGTCAGACAATGGCACTATATACCAGTATTAAAAATTGTGGGTGCACATAACCCCAATATATTCTTTGAATTCCCAGTCAGACAATGGCACTGTATACCAGTAGTAAAAATTGTGGGTGCACATAACCCCCATATATTCTTTGAATTCCCAGTCAGACAATGGCACTGTATACCAGTATTAAAAATTGTGGGTGCACATAACCCCCATATATTCTTTGAATTCCCAGTGAGACAATGGAACTGTATAGCAGTAGCAAAAATTGTGGGTGCACGTAACCCCCATATATTCTTTGAATTCCCAGTCAGACAATGGCACTATATACCAGTATTAAAAATTGTGGGTGCACATAACCCCCATATATTCTTTGAATTCCCAGTGAGACAATGGAACTGTATAGCAGTAGCAAAAATTGTGGGTGCACGTAACCCCCATATATTCTTTGAATTCCCAGTCAGACAATGGCACTATATACCAGTAGTAAAAATTGTGGGTGCACATAACCCCAATATATTCTTTGAATTCCCAGTGAGACAATGGCACTGTATACCAGTAGTAAAAATTGTGGGTGCACGTAACCCCCATATATTCTTTGAATTCCCAGTCAGACAATGGCACTATATACCAGTAGTAAAAATTGTGGGTGCACATAACCCCAATATATTCTTTGAATTCCCAGTGAGACAATGGCACTCTATACCAGTAGTAAAAATTGTGGGTGCACATAACCCCAATATATTCTTTGAATTCCCAGTCAGACAATGGCACTGTATACCAGTATTAAAAATTGTGGGTGCACATAACCCCCATATATTCTTTGAATTCCCAGTCAGACAATGGCACTATATACCAGTATTAAAAATTGTGGGTGCACATAACCCCAATATATTCTTTGAATTCCCAGTCAGACAATGGCACTGTATACCAGTATTAAAAATTGTGGGTGCACATAACCCCCATGTATTCTTTGAATTCCCAGTGAGACAATGGCACTGTATAGCAGTAGCAAAAATTGTGGGTGCACGTCACCCCAATATATTCTTTGAATTCCCAGTCAGACAATGGCACTGTATACCAGTAGTAAAAATTGTGGGTGCACATAACCCCCATATATTCTTTGAATTCCCAGTCAGACAATGGCACTGTATACCAGTATTAAAAATTGTGGGTGCACATAACCCCCATATATTCTTTGAATTCCCAGTCAGACAATGGCACTATATACCAGTATTAAAAATTGTGGGTGCACATAACCCCCATATATTCTTTGAATTCCCAGTCAGACAATGGCACTATATACCAGTATTAAAAATTGTGGGTGCACATAACCCCAATATATTCTTTGAATTCCCAGTCAGACAATGGCACTATATACCAGTATTAAAAATTGTGGGTGCACGTAACCCCCATATATTCTTTGAATTCCCAGTCAGACAATGGCACTGTATACCAGTAGTAAAAATTGTGGGTGCACATAACCCCCATATATTCTTTGAATTCCCAGTCAGACAATGGCACTGTATACCAGTATTAAAAATTGTGGGTGCACATAACCCCCATATATTCTTTGAATTCCCAGTGAGACAATGGAACTGTATAGCAGTAGCAAAAATTGTGGGTGCACGTAACCCCCATATATTCTTTGAATTCCCAGTCAGACAATGGCACTATATACCAGTATTAAAAATTGTGGGTGCACATAACCCCCATATATTCTTTGAATTCCCAGTGAGACAATGGAACTGTATAGCAGTAGCAAAAATTGTGGGTGCACGTAACCCCCATATATTCTTTGAATTCCCAGTCAGACAATGGCACTATATACCAGTAGTAAAAATTGTGGGTGCACATAACCCCAATATATTCTTTGAATTCCCAGTGAGACAATGGCACTGTATACCAGTAGTAAAAATTGTGGGTGCACGTAACCCCCATATATTCTTTGAATTCCCAGTCAGACAATGGCACTATATACCAGTAGTAAAAATTGTGGGTGCACATAACCCCAATATATTCTTTGAATTCCCAGTGAGACAATGGCACTCTATACCAGTAGTAAAAATTGTGGGTGCACATAACCCCAATATATTCTTTGAATTCCCAGTCAGACAATGGCACTGTATACCAGTATTAAAAATTGTGGGTGCACATAACCCCCATATATTCTTTGAATTCCCAGTCAGACAATGGCACTATATACCAGTATTAAAAATTGTGGGTGCACATAACCCCAATATATTCTTTGAATTCCCAGTCAGACAATGGCACTGTATACCAGTATTAAAAATTGTGGGTGCACATAACCCCCATGTATTCTTTGAATTCCCAGTGAGACAATGGCACTGTATAGCAGTAGCAAAAATTGTGGGTGCACGTCACCCCAATATATTCTTTGAATTCCCAGTCAGACAATGGCACTGTATACCAGTAGTAAAAATTGTGGGTGCACATAACCCCCATATATTCTTTGAATTCCCAGTCAGACAATGGCACTGTATACCAGTATTAAAAATTGTGGGTGCACATAACCCCCATATATTCTTTGAATTCCCAGTGAGACAATGGAACTGTATAGCAGTAGCAAAAATTGTGGGTGCACGTAACCCCCATATATTCTTTGAATTCCCAGTCAGACAATGGCACTATATACCAGTATTAAAAATTGTGGGTGCACATAACCCCCATATATTCTTTGAATTCCCAGTCAGACAATGGCACTGCATACCAGTAGTAAAAATTGTGGGTGCACATAACCCCAATATATTCTTTGAATTCCCAGTCAGACAATGGCACTGTATACCAGTATTAAAAATTGTGGGTGCACATAACCCCCATATATTCTTTGAATTCCCAGTGAGACAATGGCACTGTATAGCAGTAGCAAAAATTGTGGGTGCACGTCACCCCAATATATTCTTTGAATTCCCAGTCAGACAATGGCACTGTATACCAGTAGTAAAAATTGTGGGTGCACATAACCCCCATATATTCTTTGAATTCCCAGTGAGACAATGGAACTGTATAGCAGTAGCAAAAATTGTGGGTGCACGTAACCCCCATATATTCTTTGAATTCCCAGTCAGACAATGGCACTATATACCAGTAGTAAAAATTGTGGGTGCACATAACCCCAATATATTCTTTGAATTCCCAGTGAGACAATGGCACTGTATACCAGTAGTAAAAATTGTGGGTGCACATAACCCCAATATATTCTTTGAATTCCCAGTCAGACAATGGCACTGTATACCAGTATTAAAAATTGTGGGTGCACATAACCCCCATATATTCTTTGAATTCCCAGTCAGACAATGGCACTATATACCAGTATTAAAAATTGTGGGTGCACATAACCCCAATATATTCTTTGAATTCCCAGTCAGACAATGGCACTGTATACCAGTATTAAAAATTGTGGGTGCACATAACCCCCATATATTCTTTGAATTCCCAGTCAGACAATGGCACTGTATACCAGTAGCAAAAATTGTGGGTGCACGTCACCCCAATATATTCTTTGAATTCCCAGTCAGACAATGGCACTGTATACCAGTAGTAAAAATTGTGGGTGCACATAACCCCCATATATTCTTTGAATTCCCAGTCAGACAATGGCACTGTATACCAGTATTAAAAATTGTGGGTGCACATAACCCCCATATATTCTTTGAATTCCCAGTGAGACAATGGAACTGTATAGCAGTAGCAAAAATTGTGGGTGCACGTAACCCCCATATATTCTTTGAATTCCCAGTCAGACAATGGCACTATATACCAGTAGTAAAAATTGTGGGTGCACATAACCCCAATATATTCTTTGAATTCCCAGTGAGACAATGGCACTGTATACCAGTAGTAAAAATTGTGGGTGCACATAACCCCAATATATTCTTTGAATTCCCAGTCAGACAATGGCACTGTATACCAGTATTAAAAATTGTGGGTGCACATAACCCCCATATATTCTTTGAATTCCCAGTCAGACAATGGCACTATATACCAGTATTAAAAATTGTGGGTGCACATAACCCCAATATATTCTTTGAATTCCCAGTCAGACAATGGCACTGTATACCAGTATTAAAAATTGTGGGTGCACATAACCCCCATATATTCTTTGAATTCCCAGTGAGACAATGGAACTGTATAGCAGTAGCAAAAATTGTGGGTGCACGTAACCCCCATATATTCTTTGAATTCCCAGTCAGACAATGGCACTATATACCAGTAGTAAAAATTGTGGGTGCACATAACCCCAATATATTCTTTGAATTCCCAGTGAGACAATGGCACTGTATACCAGTAGTAAAAATTGTGGGTGCACATAACCCCAATATATTCTTTGAATTCCCAGTCAGACAATGGCACTGTATACCAGTATTAAAAATTGTGGGTGCACATAACCCCCATATATTCTTTGAATTCCCAGTCAGACAATGGCACTATA